>NC_056729.1:871748819-871809725 GCF_019279795.1 Protopterus annectens
AAGTTCGACTGCCAAATCCTATACTTAAGCACTGTATGAGCACATCCACTCATGCACGAATCGTGCCATCCCAAATAGAACCAAGGCTCTCTTCTCCAAAAAAAGAAAGCCAATCTGGTGGTCCCCTCTCACAAACAAACTATACAACAGAAGGAAAAAACTGTTGCAGAAAAGAGGAAAATCCCATAAGGCAAAAAAGTCCTTTACCAGCCTCAGTAAGAAGTTGAGATCCCTCATAAAATCTTCCAAAGCTAGTTACGAAAATAAAATTGCCAAAGATTCCAAAGACAACCACAAGGCATTCTATAGCTATGACAAGAATCTAAATGGCAATGCTCAGATATGCTCTGTGCTACAACAGAATGGCTTTAAATATACTGATCCCAAGGACATTGTCAATATCCTGGCAGACTGATTCAGTGCCAACTTCACCCCCGTCTCACCCCCCTTAAAGGCCCCATCTCAATACCGAAAGATTGCCAAATTCCGGTAATCACAGCCACACAGATAAAAATCACACTCTCCAAAGCTAAGAAAACAGCATCCATAGGACCAGACAACATCCCGAGCTGTGTACTACATGAACTACGAAATTAACTGGCACCTCACCTAAGTGTCATGTTTAATCACAGTCTCACCTCAGGCTTCATTCCCACTGAGTGGCGTACAGCTACAGTTATCCCAGTCCACAAGGGGGGGATCCACCTTGGATCCTGGGAACTACCATCCCATCAGTATGACAAGCCTGATCTGCAAGGCCATGGAACGTATTATCATGCAACTTATAAACAAAGACATTGCCAACCTTCAAACACTGGACCCCACTCAGTTTGGGATTATGAAGGGCCGATCGTGTCTCCTGAACCCGAATGACTTCTTCAAATCAGTCTCCAGAGCTGTGGACGAGGGTAAGGCAGTCCACACAGCCTATCTGGACCTCGCCAAGGCCTTTGACACCATTCCCCACTCTGGAATCATATATAAACTTACTAAGCTGGGCATAAATCCCTACATCACTCAATGGGTTGCCAACTGGCTTACTGAGAGAACCCACACTGTAAAAGTAGCTCACTCCAAATCCAGCTCCAGACAAGTGGAGTACCTCAGGGTTCAGTTCTGGGACCGCTCTTGTTTGGCTTCTACTCCTCTGAAGTACAGATCAACATTAAGGGACTCTGGCTAATAAAGTTTGCAGATGAGCCATTATTGTATCCCTGAATGATGTGGATATTCTACAAAAGGGCCTTACAGAAACAGATGCTTGGTGCCAGAGCCATGGGCTCCAGCTCAATGCCAAGAAATGTATAGTTATCCCCTTTGGGAAAAAACATGTACCCATGAACTACCACATAGGTGGCAGTACACTAAACACTGAAAGTGTGATAAGAGACTTAGGAACGCATGTGAACAGTGGTCTTACCTTCGATAACCACATCGCCACAACAGTCAGGAAATCCTTCTATGTGGCACACCTCATTACTAAGGGCTTTTTATCCAGAAAAAAGGAGGTCATTGTCCCACTATACCCATCCCTCATTAGACTCATCATAGAGTACAACACCCCATTTGGTATGTACCTCACAAGACATCTGCAACAACTGGAAAGGCCACAGAAACACCTCACTAAAAGAATCGCAGGCCTATAGCAGATGCCCCATGCCGACAGACTAAAAAAACTCCAGCTATACTCTGTCGCATATTGTCTACTCAGAGGCAACCTCATCTTAACATACAAGGCCGTGTCAAACCCAGAGCTGTTGGACATGCTACACTTAAAGAAATCCCAATCCATCAGAGCCACACACTCCAAGGACCTAAACCTTATCATCACAATGAACAAAACATGCTGGAGGGATAGGTTCCTGACTCAGAGACTCCCCATACTCTGGAACAGACCGCCCATACATGTCAAGCAGAGTGCCTCCTTGGCCCTCTTCAAAAGGAATCATGACAACTGGATGGGAGATAGGAAATTTACCCCGGAGATCATGTCAGTCGCCCTGCTAGACAGGGGTCCAGGGAAGTAAATATTGTGGGAAGAAATAGCCAGGGAATTGTTATGGCTAGGCTTGTGCAGGCCCTAGGGCTTATAGCCAAGTATCAACCTATGAACATATGACTGGGAAGAGAGGCTCCAGATGCTTGTCTTTGGAATGTGTGAGGAAATCCATACAAATGCAGGGATGACATGCAGACTCTGCACAGGGTTGGGAGGGTGGCCTAATGGTTAAAGTGTTTGCCTTACAAACACAAGGTGCAGGGTTTGAGTCTCACAAGGGATAATTGGCAAGGCTTAAAATGGCTCACAAGGGCAGTTGGCTTAGTACTAACCTATATAGAAGGCATCGCAGCCAAGAATCAAACTGGACAGTCTCTTGCTGTGAGGCAACAATGCTAACCCCTGCACTACTGCGACGCCTTGAATAAACTTTCCCCCTTTCACCACCATTATTAAGCAACTCAGTTTCAGAAGGACCAAACAGAACTTCCTTACCTAAGGATGAATTTTACATGTCAATCTTGACATCTTTGGGAAGATTTTGAGAATGAAGCCAAACCAGTTTTCTTAGTACTGATCCAGACATAGCAGCTCCAGAGGATGAATCAGCAGCATGATAAGCGCACTTTAAAATACATATGCTAAGTGACTTGAGAAGCTGACTAAACGGAGGCATTCAAGGAATTTTTACCTGTGAAGAAGGAAGGAACATCAATGCATTCTGCATATTCTCAAAGACTAAAAGTAAAAATGTATCACATGAGCTTGACCAGTTAAAATCATGAATGGTAAAGTACTAGAGAAATTAATTTTCTTCTCCAACTGATCCAGGGCTTTCCCATACTTGTCAGGGGCAACGGGACTAACAGCATTGACCTGTTTTAGCAGATTTTGAGAGAGAAATCACAGAGGGGTCTGCCCTAGGACTAGAAAATAATGCTTATAAGACTGTGGCACCCTATGTACCCTATCAGAATTCCTGGGGGCAGGCGGTTGGCTATCAGGTAAAGTAGAAGCAGAGAAAAAAAAACACTCTCAAAAGCAGGAACACAGGAGGAAAAGCTGTATCAATTGGCATTTTCAACTCTACCAATTCACAATACCTTATCTGTGCTATAGGGATTTCATTCTTTCCCCACTGGAAAACATCTTTCATCTTAGACAAAGTTTCACAAAAGTCTAAATCTTCAGATAGAAAATTTAAAAGCACACTTTCCTCAGAATCAGTGTACTCAGACTGTGATCCCTGATCTGCACCCCTCCCCCATAATGCCTGCTCTTCTAACAGGGAGTTTTTTTTTTTTTTTTTTTCATGAAGTAACAAACAGCAAGGAAATGAGATTCTTAGCAAATCCCAGGAAATTTTCTCTGCCCATGGAAATAGTAACAGCAGCCTGGAGTGCTTTCACACTCTGCTGACCTTTCATGGGGGGGGGGTCTCTCTGGAAGAAGATTCTCCTCACGAATACTAGTCCCAAATGCTGCAAGTCCCTATCACAGCTAAGAGAAGCAATTCCTCCAGCTCCTTCCCTTGAGACTGATAAAGAGTACTTCTCCCACTTGCCAAGAGCATCCCTACATATGCAGAGGACATGGCTATCCACTGTTCTTTGATGGCTGCATGTGATTTACCAAGTGGACTGGGGAAATGAATAAGTGATCTGAGGAACAACAAGTGACCACAGCAGAGCCATCCACCAGTGGTTGAAGCTAAATTCCCAAAGACTCTCTGACAACTTTCTTCTTCTTGTGAACAGTGGTAGGTAAAACCATAGAGACAGGAGTTTGCTCCATTAATAAGCTGACAAAGAGACCTAGAAAATGGATATCAGAGCCTGAATGAGTCAATAAAAGGGTAAAGTAGAGAACAATTAGTTCTTAGGCAAGTAAACCACTGACAGTCCCATATAATAGTATCCTGCCACAAAATCAAACACTAAGGTTCTGACAAAAATTCCAATAAAACATAGTTTTTACACAAAGTTCACAAAAGCATTTATATAACTTCCTCAGAAATGAAAGGTCAGTCCCTACAACAATACCATCATAGGTAAGTAGAAACAGCTGCAAAAGACAATAAATCATTGTAGTACCCATGCAGAGGTATATGTAAAAATAATCAATAATGAACTATCCAAATGCCATAATGCATTCACAATTATCAAGCCACACAGTATTACCACAAAAAATTCAACCACTTCCATCCCCCACAATGAGGTGCTGTAATACACATCCATTAAGCAAAAAAACTTTCCCATCCTGACTAGGTGTTTCTCAACTCCCTTCATAGCAGGAGGCAATGTATTTCCTCTAAGCCTATATTGCAACTTAAAGCAAATGTTTGTGTCTGAGTTGTAAATCTCAAAATACAGCAACCCAACTTCAACAGGACCTACTGAATTTCATTATGTGAAATGTTTTTTTACAGAAACAGAAAATTAGGCTTTGAATGCTTTAGATTTTCTAGTGGGCTTCATAGTCCCAAACTTAACCTTATCTTCAGAACAGCCACTCCCCACCCATACTATATGACTATGACACAGCAAAAAAGGGAAGACCAAGTCCTCAAAATCCATTCCTACTTCCCCTTCAAACATTTGTCTACAATCCTTCTTGTCCTCTGCAAAACTAAACCTTCTCAGAGCAAGAACAGTGGCCATCTCCTTTCACACTTGCTACACATGATGTTATGTTGCCCTCTGCATCTCTAAAAAAGCAATGGCTCCTTCACAGTGTCTACATCCCCATCTAGCATCAGTCTTCAGAGATTCATTATACTTAGTTCTTCTATCCCAAAGTCCCATTCGCTTTCCAAAATTCTAGAAAAGTGTGCCAACACTCAGCTACTTAAACACCTGCTAGATAATAACTTTCTTACTCCCACCCAGTACGGCTTCAGACCCCACCACAGTACATCAACAGCTCTACTCTCATTCACCCAAACAGTAGCAGAAGCCCCCAACAACCTACTACTGTATTTCTTTCTAAATAAGACCTAACTAGAGAGTAAGGCCTAGCATGATTTTTCCAGGGTGTTCATGATACAAGCCCTACCCCCAAAATAAGCCCCAGTTAATATCGTCAACAACATACGACGGACGTGTTGAATTATAAAATAATATTATTGATACCTGCTGACTGAGGTTATCGTACTCTGCTTGCTTTTTTAGGACCATTCAGACACCCAACTTCTTCTCTTTGCAGAAAGTCATAAGACTGTTTCACTGTGAGTCCTCCACGATTCTTATTGTAACCCTAATCATCACTCACACTTGATGATTGAGATCCTTGGCCCATAAACCCATGCAGGTGTAATTTGTTCGGTCAAAGTACAGACAATACGCGGGAAGTGCGCGCTCATGATAACGAGCAGCTGTGGTAGTGTCTTCTCTCCATAACTACTTCCATTTTGTATTGCCACTCCGGTCGCTCAAGTCTTCAATTAAACCCTCCACACAGACAAGAGGAGTGCAAAAAGAAAGAGCTATTCTGTCGAGTACAAGAAAGGAATTGCAGAGGACTCCCAGGGAAAGAATCTGATGGATTTCTGTAAAGAGAAGGAGTTGGATCTCCAAATGGTCTGAAAATGGCGAGCAGCATACATTAACCTCAGTCAACAGGCTGATGAGGGAAATGCTAAGAAGTGTAAGTGTGGATCAGGTCGGCAGCCATTATTTCCTGAGCTTGAAGACATCATCTGTGAGTGGATTGTTAACAGGAGAGCAAAGGCTTTGGTTGTGTGCAGGGCTGATATTCAAGCATTATAACCCCAGAAGAATTCAAAGCATCACAACATTGGCAGGATGGCTTCCTTCAGCGATATGAACTTTCTCTAAGAAGAGCAACAACACTGTTCAAGCTGTAAGATACTGAAGTTATTAAACGTGCACTTGCGTTTAAGTCCTTTGTTGATGGCAATGACTTTTCTAAATACCAACTTTCCAACATTATTGCTATGGATGAAACTGCAGTGTATATTGGCCAAGGATCTCAAACAGTTGATCAGAGGGGTGCCTCATCAATCTACATTCCCTCCGCTGGTTACGAGAGTGCATGTTACCTGTATTTTAGCAATTCATCTAGATGGAAAGAAAACCCCACCTCTAACCATTAGTAAGGGCAAGAAAAATAATACTGAACATGTTTCAGGCATTTACATTCTTGAAACCGAAAAAGTTTGGTGCACGCAAGCAGTTATAAGGAAGTGTAATGCTACCACTTGTTTTGCGAGGTGCGAAAGAGGTCTGCTAGTCTGGAATTCAGTCAGCACTCACCGCTCTAAAGAACTGAAGAAATTCCTAGCACGGAGGAGAATAGATCAAATAATGATTCCCGCAGGAATGACTGCCTATCTCCAGGCTCTTGATATTGCAATAAACAAGCCATTGAAGGACCATTTGCGCATGGAACTCAATGACTACATTGAAAATAGAATGGAGAGAAATCAGCATGGAAACTTTGTGAAGCCTAGCCTGCTGGAGGTCGTGACTTGGGTGAAAAATTCATGGGATAAAATCACTGACAGCTGTGTTGCCAATGCACTACGAGCAGGCTACTTGGACAAGCAGTACTCATTTAAGGAGAGCTCTATTGCTAGGCATAACAGACTGAGGCCAATGGTGCTACAGGAAATGGAGTTGCAAGAAATTCAGGCCAAAATTTGGGTGTTGGACACTTATGACAATGTTCCAGAAGAAGATGACATGACTGTTTTTGAATAACTGTGAAAGCCAAGGTGCAGATATTCTGGACTTGAAATGTTTGTTGCACTGTTTATGTAGAATTCTCACACAACTGTCAACCAGTTATTAGAAATGTTGTCCAATAACAGAAAAGTACAAAATAAATGTCAATTTGTGTACATGAATAAATGTTGATTTTTGTACATAAAGAAATGTCGATTTGTGTTCATTAATAAATGTCAATTTTTGTACATAAATAAATGAATAAAGGTAGATTGTTGTACGTTGTGGGTAAATATGGCATCTCCTGATGATAAGCCCTAATGCGCATTTCGCTGGGAGAAAGAATATAAGACCCAGTCTTATTTTCGGGGAAATATGGTAGTTTCCTGCTTATTCCTCAAACTCTCCAAAGCATTTGATACTGTCTCTCACTCTAAACTGATAACTGAACTCTATGACCTTCATCTCTTCACCTACTCTTTAAGCTGGTTTTCTAGCTACTTATCTGATAGAAAACAATCTATATGCTGGAAAACTGTCACCTCCCCATTTTTTCCTGTTAACACCAGTGTCCCCAAGGCTCTATATTGGGTCCTCTATACCACAATATAAAAAAATTAAGCAAAAATACCACTCAGCCAGTTGAAAGAAGCAGCAAAATAAACTTCTAGAAACACAGAACAGATTTATTAAAACCAATCTCTAGCACTTCGGCCACAGCCTTCTCGGAGTACAAAAACACAAAAGAACACACCCCTTATATATAACACTTAATTACATCAATTACTTAATTTACATAACAATTAATTACATAAGTGCTTTCCAATTGCATTCCTTATTCATGCCCCTAGGGGCTAAAGTATCATACTTCAAGATAAAAACTGTTTCTTTATAATGCAATTTTTATTTTAAAGCAATCTTATCATTTTAAACAATTTGTTCCAAAACACATGCTTTTAAATGACAACTCCCCACCATGAAACATATTAAAAGGAAGGACTACAGGACTTTCCATATTATTCCTTCTAACATCTCTAATATGTTCCTGTAGCCTTACCCTAAACGTACGTTTGGTCTAGCCTATATAAAATAGGCTACAACTACATGAAATTGAATAAATCACTCATTTTGTACTACATGTAAAATAACCAGCTGGGAAAACTTCAGTCCATTAATTTTTCCAAAGGAACTCAATATATATCCACATACAGAACAACCACCACATGGGACAGTTCCTTATATGTTTTTATCCTTCTCTGTATAATTTCATCAGGGGGCTCAAAATTATTATGTACAACCATATCCTTAATATTTCTTCCTTTTTTATATGAAATTAAAGGATATCTATATACATGTTTTACCTTATTCTTACCTTTGAGAAGAAAATCCCAATGATGTTTAATTGTATCCACTACTTCTTGACTAAAAATATTGTAACTCGTTACAAAATAAACCTTCCTATCCCCACTTATCACTGTATCCTTTACCCTCAAGTAGTTATTTAGACTCCTTTGTCCAAAATCATGGCTTTGCTGAAATAGGGGTGGGGAGTTGTGTCATTTAAAAGCATGTGTTTTGGAACAAATTGTTTAAAATGATGAGATTGCTTTAAAAGAAAAATTGCATTATAAAGAAACAGTTTTTATCTTGAAGTATGATACTTTAGCCCCTAGGGGCATGAATAAGGAATGTAATTGGAAAGCACTTATGTAATTAATTATGTAAATTAAGTAATTGATGTAATTAAATGTTATATATAAGGGGTGTGTTCTTTTGTGTTTTTGTACTCCGAGAAGGCTGTGGCCGAAGCGCTAGAGATTGATTTTAATAAACCTGTTCTGTGTTTCTAGAAGTTTATTTTGCTGCTTCTTTCACCTGACTGAGTGGTATTTTTTCCATATTGGGTCCTCTCTTGTTCAATATTTTTACTAAGTTTGTGATCTGTACCAACCTCTCCATACTCTTACAATATGCCGATGACTAGACCCTTATTACCACTGCCCACAGCATCCCAGAACTCCTTGCTCTTACCCAAGACACTTTTACATCCATCGAAACCTGGCTCACTGATAATCAACTAATTCTAAATCCAAAAACAAACTAAACTTCTACATTTCCCTCCCAAAACAGTGGCAACACACATATCCACTTTCTCTATTACCTCCCTCAACAATACCACTATCAGACCAAAACCCCATATTAAATTACTTGGTGTTATAATTGACTAATTAAAATTCGACCCACACATCCATCATTGCATAAAAAAAAAAAAAAAAAAAAAAAATCACCAGAAACTTGGTCTCCTGAACTGTAACCACAGACTGCTTTCACCCTCCACCAAACCCTCCCTGGCCCTGTCTCTCATATTACCTTGTCTTTTGTATGCAGCTCCAGTTTTTACTAATCTTCAGCCTTCACTTCTCTCTAAACTAGAGCAAAGATACAATAAAATAGCTAGATTAGCCTTTAATCTCCCTTACAAATCCCACCACTGCATCACCCTTAAATCATTACAATGGCCTGAATTCCCTAAACAATTGTTTCTTTCTCAACTGCATATCACACACTCAGTTCTTTATAAAACCACTTCCTGTCCCCATCTCTAATATTGTACATCCGACAAACATCTCCTTAACATTTACAAACGGTCAAAAAATATTGGGAAGTCCCTATATAAATACTCTGTAGCTCACAACTGGGACTCCCTTCCACTTAAAATAAGAAGTATCCCCCATAAGTTCCATTTCAAACTATAACTCAAACACTACCTTCTTAAGACCTGGTCCTGCCCTTGCCAAGCTCTGACCGGATCTTGGACTGATTTCTTCCTAAATTCTACTTTTGATTACTGTACATTTTTCTCCCTCTTTATCTGCCTTTCTTTCTTGCTCTTCTTTACAGTACATCTACAATCAGGTTCTTGTAAATATTCCTACTTCGGGATTATCCTGCTGCTACTGTATTAGATTTTTTTGAAACTTCTATATAAATATATTGTCTTTGTTGATTTCATTTGATGTAAATATTTCTTGTCAATATTACTATTGTAATTTTTAGTCTTTGTATTAATTACTGTTTATTGGCATGTCTGTAATTGGAGCTTTTCTCCTTGGGTCTCCACTGAAAATGGGCCTTTGGTTGAGTTGCACCAAACTGGTTAACACATGGCAATAAAAATATAAATAAAGTTTGTTGGAAGTAGGCACATTAACTACTAGTAAATGTTAATTCATCATCAGTGAAATGTGTCAAAACTACTTCTGCAATAGTGGAGTTTTCATCTTTCTCCACAGTTATGTGACCTCTGAGTAGGTATATACAGGTTTGAGGGTGTAGGGAATATCCTCCAAAATGGGACAGTGGAAGGCGGGATTGACTCTCCTGTTCACAAGAAAGACTTCTTTAGAGGTCTGTTGAAAGCATTTTCAGTGAATTTACTTTAAGATGTATTTTAAGGTTTTTATCTTCAGGAAAACTGGTATTTTATCTATATATATGAATCCCCATGAGGGAGCATGTCAATTTAATGACAAGGATTACACCAAAAGCAAAAATATTGAGTAAAATCTATTGAGACTACTTTCTCTACTGCTGTGTGACCTCAGAGATGTTCTATATATCTGGGGTGTGAGGTGTTCCCCATATTCAAAGGCTGCAGCAACACCTGCCTTCCCTGCAAAGAAAAATACTACTTTCTCCAAGGTTTACTGAAAGTAGTGTCTGTGAATTCCTTTGGAGATTTCAGCCTTTCATGAATTTGATGTCTCTACCTTTCATGAATTTGATGTCAGTCTACACACACAAAACAACAATTAGTTTGACCTTCAAATGGGGTAAAATCTATGAGAGTGGAAATAATGAGTTCCCTATACAGCATACGCACTCCCATATGGACAATTGTTCATGATGTCCAGGAAACCCACAGATTTGAAAATTCTCCACTGCCAGCAATGCCATTCAGAGATTCAGATCTTCATATTACCTGTACAAGAAATTTATCTGCCCATCATAATGTAGGAATATTTCCATCTTTACCTAGATAAATATGCTGAGTTTATGATTTACAAGAATAGATAAGTGTACACAAACTTGTCATTTTGCCACGTAATCTCATATCTTTTCAAACTGTGACAACACATGCCATTTACACTCTAGCTAGCATGTTTAAATCTTTAATGATCTCTGAAAAGAAAGCTGCACTTCTGAGCTGCTTCTGTAAAAAAATGACCGTTTCAGCCAAGAAAAAAAAAAAAAAAATTCCCATTGTACTCAAAGCTCATCTCATACACTGCAAGAATTTTGCATATAATATGCAGTTTGGTTTTGTGAAGGGTAGATCATGCCTGCTCAACCTGGTAAACTTCTTTGAGTCAGTCACCAGAGCTGTGGATGAAGGCAAGGTGGTTCATATAGCCTACCTTGATGTGGCCAAGGCCTTTGATACCATTTTCCACTCAGGAATCATAGAAAAACTCACTAAGCTAGGCATCAACAACTATATCACTAGGTGGGTTGCAAACTGGCTCACAGAGAGAATCCACAGTGTGAAAGTAGCTGACTCCAAGTCAGACTGCTGACTAGTCATGAGTTGAGTCCCACAGGATTCCGTCCTGGGTCCTCCCTTGTTTAGTATCTTCTTCTCTGAAGTCCAGACCAACATGAAGGGACTCCGGCTGACAAAGTTCACAGACAACTGCAAGTTGGGAGCCATAATTAACTCCCCAAGTGATGCTGACATCCTACAGAAAGGCCTCTCTGAGACCAACGACTGGTGTCAGAACCATGGCCTTAAGCTCAATGCCAAAGCATGTGTCATCATCCCCTTTAAGAAAAACCCAGTTCCCATGAATTACCACATCAATAGTAGTCCACTGAACACAGAAGGTGTTATAAGAGATATGGGTAACACAGGTTAACAGCAACATCTCTTTTGACCACCACATTGCCACTGTGGTCATAAAGTCCTTCTATGTGACTCATTACGAAGGGTTTTGCAACCAGGAAGAAAGAGGTCATCGTCTCCCTCTACTCTTCCCTCATTAGGCCAATCATTGAGTACAATGCCCCATTAAGCATGGACCTCACTAGACACCTGCAACAACTGGAGAGGCCACAAAAGTACCTCACAATGAGGTTCCTAGACCTTAAAAACGTGTCCTATATGGGACAGATTCAAACAAACTCCAACTATTCTCTGTCTCATATCACCTAGAGGCGATCTCTGCTTGACTTACAAAGCCAGTCTAACCCAGCTCGGTTAGAAATGCTACATCTAATCAAATCCCAATCCCTCCCCACTACACACTCCAGAGACCTCAACCTCATTACCACAATCAACAGAACAAGCTGGAGGGACAGGTTCATAACCCAGAGACTGCCCATGCTACGGTATAGACTTCCCATACATGTCAAGCAGAGCGCCACACTGGCCCTCTTCAAGAGAAGTCTTGATGAGTGGATGGGAAACAGAAAATTCACCCTGGGGATCACTCCAATGGCTCTACTCGACAGAGACACTGGGAACTAAGGTGGGGTGGCATGATGCCAGGATAATCCTATGGGCTAGGCTTGTAAAGGCTCCAGGGCCATTAGCCTAGTACACACCTATGAACCTATGAATCACACCTATGAACCTATGAATCAAATAAATAAACAGCAAGGCACATAGATTGGACTTATCATGGTGTAAAGAGGCAAGTCATTAAAGTGTGTCTCAAGTGCACCACAAAAACATTAGCAGAAAATATTACAAGCACTTAAGGATATGACTGTTGTACTATCTGTTAATCACCTCAGATATCAAGCCAATCACTTCTCCACATCATCACCAAGCAAGTTTAATGATTCAGTTAATACTTTCACTATACTTTTTTTTTTTTTTATCATCAATCCACTACTGCAACATCAGCTGTCTTTTCTGCCCTGTTGAGGCAGAGTTTCAGACACTACTTACTGATATGCAATGAAATCAGTCTACAAATAGGTGCAAAGTCAGCATCCCCTTCCATGGTTAGATTGGATAAGCAATTACTGTTATCTAAAAGACAGTCTTCAGTGTGAAACACTACTATATACCTCAGGTTTCTTAATAAGATCTACCATTGAGAAACAAATAATATGCCCTTGTTCACTCATACTGCAACTGTCCAATTCCCTTGTTTTTCAAATTCACAATCTCATTAACCACCTCCTGACCTTGTGTTTATCCAAGGCCAGGGTGACCCTCTCCTGCAAAAGAAAGAGAAAATTTTCATCAGACCGCCTTGTCTGAACTGGGGAGTTTCCCCTATGTCCTTTTTTTAAATTTCTACTAATTAATAAGGATAATACACAGAATTTCTATTAACAAAGGTCTATGGACTCAAGAAAGATTCATGTGGTATATACAACAGAATAAGACAATTCACACTTTGCTATGCTTTCAGTCTATGACATGTAATTGTATGAAAACTCAAAGACACTATGATCCACTATCTTACGTTGGTTTGGACCGTCAGTAATGGGATTTTAAGTTCCCAGTTTCTAAAATGTTTTCAGCAAAGTAGCCTGGGTTTCTTTAGTTCACTAAAGATATGTCATGTTGGGTCTACTTCATATGACCTAACTTTCATAAGACTGACATTCATTTGACCGAGACCATGCAACCTAAAGTTCATAATACTGAGAACTCAGTTGACTGAAACTCATAACACCGACACATTACAATGCTAGATTTCAACACACTAAATTGCAAACTGTAGACATGCACACTTACAACACCAATTACTAACACTTTACAGAACTTAAAAACTAATTATATACTCATCACAAACCAGACAATATAAAACAAAACTCGGTGGGGGGCAGCACCCCACCCCCCCCCCTAACTATATATATACCAACGCCAGGATTGCACTACAGTGGGGAAAAGGGCATACTCCTTTTACTTACATTCCTGTAGTCTACACACTGCCACTGCTATGTTGAAATTTAGCATTGTAAGGTGTTGGTTTTATGAGTTTCAGTCAAGTGAGTTTTCAGTATTTTGAACTTTAGGTTATATGATCTCAGTCAAATGAATTTCAGTCGAATGAAAGTTAGGTCATATGAAGTAGACCCGTCATGTTATATGAAGAACATAATTACAATGTAGCATGCACAAGGATAATCTGAAAATGCTGAGGTAAAGCAGCGAATAAATAAAATATTTACCATGTAGAATATTCTAGATGGAAAGACTAAGCAATGAAAAAATCATAAAATAAATATACAAGATCTCTTTCAAAAAGTATATAATCAAGAGAAAGCAGAAAAACCTTGCAGCAGAAAAATGAAGAACTCTAAGAAGTTGTGGAAGATAAAGAAAGGACATACTTCAGAATGTTATTTGACTGAGAAAATGAAAAGCTTAAAGAATTAGCCAAACTGTATGAAGATAGCTTGGAGTTGGGGGTAGAACAGGGACTTTTATAGGGCTTCAGCCACTACAGAACAACAGACAATAATAACTAGTGAAAATTAAATCTTTGGTCACAATACTACATAGGGAAATGTCTGAAATACTGCACGCAGGCAAACAATTGAAACTTTTCTTGTTACATCTCAAAGATTTCAGTGTTTTTTTTTTTTTTGAATTGTAAAATAAATAAATACATTTCCCTTTAAGAAAAGCACATGGAAATCCAAGCCTTATGAATATTTTGAAAATGTGGGCTTGGTTCATCTGTAGAGGGCATCGTCAGTGAATTAATGTAATTTTAGAGGCAATGCAGTAAACACTCCTAAGCTCCTAAAATGTATAATAGTAGAGTTCAGATGACAAATATAAAGTCTTAACCTATTATCTCTAAAAATGGCATAATTTGTAAGAAGCCAAGTGATATTCTGTATCTAGCATCATTCAGCAAACACCTATGTTCCTTAATAGTACACAATGCATCTGTTGCATGACACGGACTGCTGAGATGGGAATAGTGCTCATTTTCTTAAACGCACCATTTACTTTCACTGACATTTAACAACTCAGGCACTCAATATGTGATTAGAATACTAATGCTCCAGCTCCTTATTTCATGTAAAGCAAAATAAGCTGCCAAAACTAAAGGTCAGTGTGAACCTGATGCAGCTTGGGCACAGTAGGTCTAATTCCAGTCTGGCTATCCATTTTATTTTATTTATTTTATTTTACTTGTATTTGTTTTATGGGGTACAGCACTCATTTCCATGGACCTTTTTCAGACTCAGCTTGGAAGCAGTGTCTGGTTAAGTGACTTGTTCAGAGTCAGTAAGACAATGGAGGGAATCAAACCTTGCACTACTGGGCCACAGGAAACAGCTCGTTAACAGCTCCTTAATCCTGTAATCCAACTCTCAGACTTTGGATCCATCATCCATACAAGGAGGTATTTGCATAAAATATGTGGCTTTATCATTTCATTGCACAGCATACAGTTTTTACTTTTGATTTTTTAATATAAAATTAAGCATCACTTAAAATGGAATTCTTCTTTCGGCTTTTCCCAGTTAGGAGTCGCCACAGCAGATCACCTGTCCACTCATGATTGTCAGTGGAGTTTTACAGTGTCGAGTTGCCAGCCTGACGTCCAACATTCCACAGAAGGCACACACACACACTCACACTCACACTCACACTGGGCCAATTTAGACTGTCCAATCCACCTACAGCATGTCTTTGGGATGTTGGAGGAAACTGGAGCACCCATAGGAAACCGACACGACCACAGGGAGGACATGCAGACTCTGCACAGAAGGCACCCCAGCCGAGGATCGAACTGGAAAACCTCTTGCTGTGAGGTATCAATGCTAACCGCTGCACCACCACGGCTGCCCATCACTTAAATGGAATTGATCTGAATAAATGTTAGTATCATTTGTGCAGCCATAAAGGGTCCCATACAATATTAACAGCTTAACACTAAAACTGACATTTATATAAAACATCGTATTACTAACTATTTACGAGACTGACTAGATTACAAATCAATGTTTTATTTCTATGCAGACATTTCAGCTGTTGCATCTCTTAAAATCTCCTGTAACAGTTTATATTTATATATGTGTGTGTGTGTGTGTGTGTGTGTGTGTGTGTGTGTGTATATATATATATATATATATATATATATATATATATAAAATATATTACACACACAATATAATATAAACACTTTTGTCTGTGTGTATACAGAGAGAGAGAGAGAGACATCAACGTATGTATTACCATAAAAACTGGAAAAGCGCATTTTATTAAAGCTTTCATTTCTGCCTGATGGTGCTTCACAAGAATAAGGGCAGTATAAAGCAATGACACAATACTGCAGTTTTACACACACACACACACACACACACACACACACACACACACACACACACACACACACACACACACACACACACAAATATACAAAAAATATTTCATATAATTATACACATCCAAGAATATGCACTTCTACAAAATACATGTACATTGGCAAATATGTATGCACACATGTAGGCATGTTGAAGTAGCAGATGTACGTACATACTTTCATATAACTATTTATACATGAAAGTGCACTTGCATAATAATCTTACCATAACAGCAGTATTCATTACCCAAGGGATGTTTTGCCATGGATAGTCCAATGTCTGGCCAGTATACCAAAGCCTCTATTTCTTATAGTTACTGTACGTCACACACATACTCCCATGCAAGGCATATGGCATAAAGATGACATAAGAATACACACACTCAAAACTGTAAAAGCTCCAGGAGGAACAAGGAGAACCTGTATAACCAGAAAGAAATAAGGAGGAGGAGCCCCTCGGCCAAGAGGGCATCAAAAATACATGGCAAGATCTAGGACAGAGAGACAGAGTACTGCAACTGTGAAGAGAAGGACATCTACTGTTATGGTAAGATTTTTCACAACTGTACTATGTCCTTGTATATCACTGTTGCAGTATTCTTTACCTAAGGGAGAGTACAACAGCTTAAGAGGAAGCCTGGGAGGAGGAGGGCAGAGAAGAGCCCTCTACAAATCCATGCTCGATAGCCTTGGCAAAGTCTGCCTTGGTCCTGGAAATAGCATCCAACTTGTAATGCTTATTGAAAGTATGAGCAAAGGCCCGTGTAGCAGCCTCAAGGATGGAACTGGATGGTGCAGTGGTAGCGTTGTCACACCACAGCAAGACGTTCTCCGGTTCCATTCTCGGTTGGGGTGCCTTCTCTGCGGAGTCTGCATGTCCTCCCTACATTTGTGTGGGTTTCCTCTGGGTGCTCTGGTTTCCTCGCAGGTTAGAAAGACATGCATCTGGTGCATTTGTCCCCGGGCCGCTATTGAATATTGGCTTTGTTTCAAGTCTGACTTTCCTGGTTAACACATGTTAAATAAAATAAATAAATAAATAAAAACTAGTATCCAGATGCTTGAGAAAAGCACCAGAGGAGGCAACTGCCCTAGAAGAATGCACATTCACAGATGAGGAAAGCCATTTGCCATGAAAAGAATGACAACTGGAAATGGAGGAGATGGTTTGCTTAAACATAGCCAAACTCAAAGTCTTGGGATGAAAAGAAACAAAAATCTGCTCAAATTTGTGAATAACTAGTTTTATCCAAATAATATCAGAGTTATCTATGCAAATCCAAGATATGAACAGCCTTCTCGTTAGCAGAATGAAGTAAAGGAAAAAGATAAGAAGGATGTACAGCCTGATTAAAGGACAACGCATTGACCACCATGGGACTAAAAGTAGGATCAGTACAGAGAGACACCGTCTCTGTGAAAAAACTAATAAAGGAGGAATAGCTATGAGAGCTTGAAGTTCAGACCCTGTCTTGGCTGAAGTGAGAGCCAAAAGTAGAATAGTCTTCCAAGTATAATGTAAGGAAACTAAAGAAGCAGGCTCAAAACAAGCCTTGGTCAATTTTTCTAGCACAAAATTGATATCTCAGGAAAGCGGAATAGGCTTTCTGGGAGGCCTGATATGAAGTAAGTCTTTGAGAATTTGCTTGACCTCAACTCTAGAAGCAAGAGAGGAGTCAAGGACAGTGAAGAAGAAATTGCTGACAGGTGAGCTTTAAGTGAAGATTATGTCAACGGAATATGGAGCAGAACACACAATAAGAGAACCAGAGGAACCCCCACAGACAGGGGGATATTGATGGCAAGAGGAGCATCAGACTGAAAATCACTTCCATTTGTACATAGGATTTTCTGGTGGTGGGCCCCTGATGCCCTCAAAAAAGAGGTGCCTAAAAGGGATCAAAACACTATCACACAATATCAGTCTAATAGAGGGCATGACAGGATGGACAAGTGATCCTTTGTCTTGTGTCAGAAGATCTACCCGGTGAGGTAACTTGTTGAGATTGTCTCTGGCCAAATGAGAAAGAATGGGGAACCAATGCTATCTGGGCCAAAAGGGAATCACAAGGAAGATTTTGATAGAGTCCTTCCTGATCTTGTGGAGAACTCGTTGCAACAGAGGAAATGGGGAAATGCGTTCCCTTCCAAGGACAAGACAGGACATCCACTTTCCAAGTCAGAGGACTTGGAAATCTAGAACAGACTAGAAGACACTGCATGTTCAAGAGAGGAGTTGAAAAGATCTACATGAAGATACCCCACCAATGGACATGTCTAGGAACACATCTCTGTGAAGCATCCATCCGTGAGCATGTGTCCTGGACCTGCTCAAAGATTCTGCTACTAGATTATGCTCTGAGGGAATGTGAACCACCTGAGGAGTCACTTGATACTGGACAGTTAGATCACAGACTTGAAGAGCTAGTCTGCAAAGAAAATAGGACTTTGTGCTCCACTGATTTTTTACATACCACATCATTATGGTATTTTCTATGAAGACTTTGAGGGGCCTGGGATGAAGGGGTAATGAAAAGCTTGGTGTGCTAGAAGGAGAGGCCTCATCTCTTTTTTACTGATATGGTCTGACCTCTGATAAGGAGGCCAAAGACTCTGAACCTTCAGGGAACCAAAGGAGGTAACCTCCCACTGTATGAAGTGTTTGTAAAAAGCTCCAGAGTAGGAAATGGAGCTTGAAAAGGAAGTCCTGGATTGAGAGAGAGTTAATGAATCCACCAGTGAAGCTCGAGATTCAGACAGGGAAGTAAAAGCATTGGGAACTGCAGTGATGATAATGCTCAAGCCATACCAATTTTAGATACCACTGAAGCTTCCCCATTTCGAGCCTGGAGAGAGGAAGCATGGGAATGGTGGAAGCAATGAACCACAGGACTCTGAGAAATTCCCTAGCCATGACATAAACTAGAGTAAGAAGGGAATGGAAAAAGGTTATCAGAAAAAGCATTCAGGGCAGGAAGAGATGCTAACATGGGAACCATATAAATGCTGCATCTGAAGAAAACATCATCCTGGGAAGGTGTCAGAACTGATTTTTGGAGGCTTATGGTGAACCTCAGATTGTGCAATAGGCAAGTAGTAAACCAGAGTTCCTGAAGGAGCCTGCTGGGAGAGGGAGCTTGAATAAACAGATCACCTAGATAGGGAAAAGTCTGAACAACTTGAAGCCTGGAAAAAGCAATGACAGGGGTGAGGCATTTGTTGAATACACTTGGGGCAGTAGAGAGGTCAAAGGGAAAAGAAGACACCTAAAAATGCAAGAAAGAGACAGAGCAACATAAACATCTCTGGAAAAGGGGTTGGATAGAAATGTAAAGGTATGCATCTTTGAAAGCCAGAGAAACCAGAAAGGCCTAAAGAAGTAGAAGAGGAAACAATGTCTGAAGGGATAACATCTGATAGGAAGAAATTTTGAAAAAGGTGTTTAGCAAGGAGAGATCCAGAGTGGGTCTCCATGTACCCCCTTTTCATGTTAACAGAAATGTTCTGGAATAAACACCCTCCCCTACCTTGGTGGGAGGCACAGCTTGAATGGTGCCCTGATCTACAAGAGAGTAAAAAACCTCTGGTAAATTATAAAGCTGTTCCTCAGGAAGTTGAGGAATGCCAGAAAAGGGAGGAAGAGACTTCCTAACCATGAAATATCCCTGACAAATAATGGTTAAAACCCAAGAGTTTGGGGTGATTCGTAGCCAATTTGGATGAGACAGGGAAAGACACAGGGACAAGGGAACAAGGCCATGGAAAGAGGGGAAAAAAAACATCAAACAGAACCAGGTATGTCCTGGAGGGAAGGTTTGAGAGGCAGGCAACTGAATAGACTTAGCAGGAGGCACAGGCCCAGAGTCCATCTTCCCTTTAGGAAGAGGGCAAGATTGTTATGAACAAAGGCAGATTTAGAAGGATAATTCCTCTGAAACCTAGCAATAAAAGAAACAAAAATTTGCTTCAGCTCCTGCAAGGCTTTGCCCTTGTTGTGGAGAGATTTGAAAAGGTCAGCGGCAGTAGATCCAAAAAGACTTTTGCTATCCAAAGGGGCATCCAAACATTTTGCATTGATGTCAAAAGGCAAAGACTAAAGACAAGTCAAGAATAACACCTCATAAATAAACTAAAGGCAGCAGCCCTGGAAGAGGCATCAGCAGTATCATACCTGCATTTGACTAAGTGGCAAGCAACTTGTGAAGTGGACACCTGCAGGGAAAGGGCTGACACCTTCCCTTCAAAGTCAGAAAGGTCATAAACCACCTTAGAGAATGGGCAAACTGTACATCAACACTCCGATTGTAGAAAGAACGTTCTCCAGCAGGGCATAAATGCACAAGTAATGCCAGCTGATAAACGAGTTTGATGCTTCATGGCAGTATATTTATTTATTTAATTGCACTTTGTTAACCGGGAAAGTCCATTCGGCCAAAATGAGCCCGTTTTCAATGGAAGCTCCATATACAATGATTACAAAGTTAATATCAACAAAGTTAAGTACAATACAATTTTCAAAACTACTAAAAACACAGTAATATAGAAGACAGAATAATAACATTTGAGTAAGGTGTTGTAACAAAGCAATGAATGAAATTAAAACACGTCTTTTGAAGTACATAAGTATAATCTGGAGTGCAGGCACTTAGGCACTCAAGGTTTCATGAGGTGAGAGGGAGGAAGAACTAGAGCAAGAGAGTAGAACAGTGAAAGGTAAATTGGATGAGTTATGAGAAAGGAAAAAAGGGAGAGGGAGTGGGAATGAAATCAAAGGAATTACTAGGGTGAGTTATGAGAAAGGAAAAAAGGGAGAGGGTGTGGACATGGAATGAAGGGAGTCACTAGGGTGAGTTATGAGAAAGGAGGAAAGGGAGAGGGAGTGGAAATGAAATGAAGGGAGTCACTAGGGTGAGTTACGAGAAAGGAGAAAAGTAAGAAGGAGTGGAAATGAAATGAAGGGAGTCACTAGGGTGAGTTATGAGAAAGGAAAAAGGGAGAGGGAGTGGAAATGAAGGGAGTCACTAGGGTGAGTTATGAGAAAGGAAAAAGGGAGAGGGAGTGGAAATGAAGGGAGTCACTAGGGTGAGTTATGAGAAAGGAGAAAAGGGAGAGGGAGTGGAAATGAAATGAAGGGAGTCACTAGGGGGAGTTATTAGAAAGGAGGAAAGGAAGAGGGAGTGGAAATGAAATGAAGGGAGTCACTAGGGTGAGTTATGAGAAAGGAGAAAAGGGAGTGGAAATGAAATGAAGAGGGTCACTAGGGTGAGTTATGAGAACAGAAAAAGGGAGAGGGAGTGGAAATGAAGGGAGTCACTAGGGTGAGTTATGAGAAAGGAAAAAAGGGAGAGGGTGTGGAAATGAAATGAAGGAGTCACTAGGGTGAGTTATGAGAAAGGAAAAAGGGAGAGGGTGTGGAAATGAAATGAAGGGAGTCACTAGGGTGAGTTATGAGAACGGAAAAAAGGGAGAGGGATTGGAAATGAAGGGAGTCACTTGGGTGAGTTATGAGAAAGGAAAAAGGGAGAGGGTGTGGAAATGAAATGAAGGGAGTCACTAGGGTGAGTTATGAGAAAGGAAAAAGGGAGAGGGAGTGGAAATGAAATGAAGGGAGTCACTAGGGTGAGTTATGAGAAAGGAGAAAAGGGAGAGGGTGTGGACATGGAATGAAGGGAGTCACTAGGGTGAGTTATGAGAAAGGAAAAAGGGAGAGGAGTGGAAATGAAAGGAGTCACTAGGGTGAGTTATGAGAAAGGAAAAAGGGAGAGGGAGTGGAAATGAAATGAAGGGAGTCACTAGGGTGAGTTATGAGAAAGGAGAAAAGGGAGAGGGTGTGGACATGGAATGAAGGGAGTCACTAGGGTGAGTTATGAGAAAGGAAAAAAGGGAGAGGGAGTGGAAATGAAGGGAGTCACTAGGGTGAGTTATGAGAAAGGAGGAAAAGGAGAGGGAGTGGAAATGAAATGAAGGGAGTCACTAGGATGAGTTATGAGAAAGGAGAAAAGGGAGAGGGAGTGGAAATGAAATGAAGGGAGTCACTAGGGTGAGTTATGAGAAATGAAAAAGGAGAGGGAGTGGAAATGAAATGAAGGGAGTCACTAGGATGAGTTATGAGAAAGGAGAAAAGGGAGAGGTAGTGGAAATGAGATGAAGGGAGTCACTGTGGTGAGTTATGAGGAAGGAAAAATGGAGAGGGAGTGGAAATTAAATGAAGGGAGTCACTAGAGTGAGTTATAAGAAAGGAGGAACGTGAGAGGGAGTAGAAATTAAATGAAGGAAGTCACTAGAGTGAGTTATAAGAAAGGAGGAAAGGGAGAGGGAGTGGAAATGAAATGGAGGGAGTCACTAGGGTGAGTTATAAGAAAGGAGGAAAGGGAGAGGGAGTGGAAATGAAATGAAGGGAGTCACTAGGGTGAGTTATGAGAAAGGAAAAAAGGGAGAGGGTGTGGACATGGAATGAAGGGAGTCACTAGGGTGAGTTATGAGAAATGAGAAAAAAAAAAGGATGCGGGAGCAGAACTGATATAGAGAGAGTCAGCTGGGGTAAGAGCATGAGCATTCCCAGTGAGAAGAAAGCTTGGAATGGAGCATGATCTTGAAGGTGGAGTGGCTTTGGGTGATTTCAATGAGTGGGGGGGGAAGTGAATTCCATAGGCGAGTGAGAGAGAAAGACAGGAGAAAATGCCCAGGTGCACATAAGGGTTTGTACACTTTGAGGAGGTTCTGGTCACTAGATCTGAGTAGTCTCTCAGGATGATGCTAGGTGAGTATGGAGGAGAGGGAAGGGCAGTTAGAGGGTTTGAAAATGAGTTTGTAAGCAGTTAACATTCACCAGAGATTCAAAAGACAACCACAAGGCATTCTATAGTTATGTCAAGAATCTAAATGGCAATGCTCTGAGCTACAACAGAATGACGTTAAATATACTGATCCCAAGGATATTGCCAATATCCTGGCAGATTGATTTAGTGCCAACTTTACCCCCCTCTCACCCCCTAAAGGGCTCATCTCAATACCAAAAGATTGCTAAATTCCAGTAGTCATGGCCACACAGGTAGAAGCCGCACTCTGCAAAGCTAAGAATACAGCATCCATGGGACCAGATGACATCCCGGGCTGTGTACTACACAAACTACAAAATTAACTGGCACCTCAACTAAATGTCATGTTAAATCGTAGCCTCACCTCAGGCTTTGTGCCCACTGAGTGGCACACAGCTACAGTTATCCCACTCCACAAGGGGGGATCCACCTTGGATCCCGGAAACTACCGTCAGTCTGACGAGCCTGATCTGCAAGGGCATGGAATGCGTTATCATGCAACTTATAAACAAAGACATTGGCAGCCTTCAAACACTGGGCCCCACCCAGTTTGGGTTTGTGAAGGGTCGATCTTGTCTCGTGAACCTGATTGACTTATTCAAATCAGTCTCCAGAGCTGTGGACGAGGGTAAGGCAGTCCACACAGCGTATCTGAACCTCGCCAAGGCCTTTGACATCATCCCCCACTTTGGAATCATAGATAAACATACTAAGCTGTCCATAAATCCCTACATCACTCGATGGGTTGCCAAATGGCTTAATAACAGAGCCCAGACTGTAAAAGTAGCCAACTCCAAATCTAGCTCCAGACAAGTGGAGTACCTCAGAGTTCAGTCCTGGGACTGCTCTTGTTTGGCATCTACTTCCTGAAGTACAGGCCAACACTAAGGGACTCTGGCTAACAAAGTTTGCAGATGACTGCAAACTGGGAGCCATTATTGAATCCCCAAATGATGTGGATATTCTACATAAGGACCTTACAGAAACAGATGCTTGGTGCCAGAGCCATGGGCTCAAGCTTAATGCCAAGAAATGTATAGTTATCCCCCCTTTAGGAAAAAACATGTACCCATAAATTACCACATAGGTGGCAGTACACTAAACACCGAAAGTGTGATGAGAGACTTGGGGACACAGGTGGACAGTTGTGTTACCTTCGATAACCACATCGCTACAACAGTCAGGAAATCCTTCTATGTGGCACACCTCATCACTAAGGGCTTTTCATCCAGAAAAAAGGAGGTCATTGTCCCACTGTACTCATCCCTCATTAGACCCATTATAGAGTACAATGCCCCATCTATGGACCTCACAAGACATCTGCAACAGCTGGAAAGGCCGCAGAAATACCTCAGTAAAAGAATCAAAAGCCTAAAGCAGATACCCTATGCTAACTGTCTAAAAAAAACTCCAGCTATACTCTGTTGCATATCGTCTACTCAGAGGCAATCTCTGCTTAACATACAAGGCCATCTCAAACCCTGAGCTGTTGGACATGCTCCACTTAAAGAAATCCCAATCCCTCAGAGACACACGCTTCAGGGATCTAAATCTTGTCCTCACAATGAACAAAACATGCTGGAGGGATAGGTTCCTGACCCAGAGACTCCCCATACTCTGGAATAGACTGCCCATACATGTCAAGCACAGCGCCTCCTTGGCCCTCTTGAAAAGGAACCTTGACGATTGGATGGGAGATAGGAAATTCACCCCAGGGATCAAGTCAGTCACCCTGCTAGACAGGGGTCCAAGGAAGTAAATATTGTGGGAAGAAATATCCAGGGAATTGTTATGGCTAGGCTTGTATAGGCCCTAGGGCCGATAGCCTAGTACTAACCTATGAATTTAAGAGAGATAGTGGGGGAGTTCCAGCCAGTGCAAGAAGTGGAGTGCATCACAGTGGTGGGAGGAGGATTTGGTCCCAGTAGCAAACTTTGAGATTTTATTGTAGCAGGATGACAGTTTTTACTTTAGGGAGGATTGAAGGTTGGTTAGGAGAGGGGCTCCATAAAAGAGAGGGGGGATGAGGTAGGAAATAGACAGTATATGTTTGGAAGAGGGAGTGAGATAACCGCTGTGATGATACAGCATTCCGAGCTTCTGGTGTGTTTTCTTAATACTAGTTTGTATATGAATGTCAAACTTAAATATTTGTCAATGATAACACCTAGAAGTTTTGTATGGGAGACTATTCCAATGGGAATCTTATTGTGACTGACTATGGAGAAGGAATTTAGATGGGGTAAAGATCATGATTTTGGTTTTGGATGCATTGAGAGCAAGGTGATTTTTCAGCATCCAAGATTCGGTACAAGAGATGGCATGTTGTGTTAGTTGCATGAATTTGGGGAGACACTGAGCATACAAATTATGGTGGAATCATCCACATATTGGCAAGTTTGGTATTAGGATTGCAATGATGAAAATTATTAATGAAGATGTTAAAAAGTAAGGGACCAAGTATTGAGCCTTGTGGAACTCCTGTTGGAGTGTGAAGGAAGGAAGCGGTACTATTGTTCCACTTCACGGCTTGCTGTCTATTAGAAAAGTAAGTGGAAAACCAGTTAATAGAGGGGAGGATTGAGAAGAGAGAGTTTGGACAAGAGAAGGTTGTGGGAACAGTATCAAAGGCCTTTGATAAGTCTAGGAGAAGGGTAGTTACAATGTTGCCAGAGTCTCTGGCACGGTTGATGATGTCAAGGAAGTAGAGAAGGGCAGTGGTAGTACTATGAAGCTCGGACTGCAAAAAAAAAAACAAAAAACAAACGGCAGCCATTATTTTAAGCTCGCTAAGCAGAAGTTCTGCTGTTTAGCGAGCATAAAATGTAAAACAAAAGAAAAAAAAGGGAGAGAGACTGTGTGTGTGTGTGTGTGTGTGTGTGTGTGTGTGTGTGTGTGTGTGTGTGTGTGTGTGTGTGTGAGTTTGAGAGGCAGAGATTGAGGCACTGAGAGAGAAAGCATCTTGTGTGACTGAATGCATGTATGAAAGCAGCAGAGACTCTGTGAGAGATTTAGAAAGAGGGTGAGGCCGATCTTGCATGAGTGAATGTGTATATGAAAGCAGAGGTGAACGTGTGTGAGTAAATATGTACACGTGTGTGAAAACAGAAGAGACTTTGTATGTGTGTATGGGATAGAGAGAATGAGCTGAATGTAAAACTGTTGCGTTTTACTTGCTTATCATTTTTTAAGCACTATAATTTTTATATATGTTTCATGTAAAATGCTTCATCCAGGAACATTAAGATATACTACAGCAAGTTTGAAACATTAAAAACATACAAAAAGTAATATAGTACTTACAAAAATAAATAATCAAGTAAAACACAATTTTTACAGAGCCCATTCTCTAAGCACAATAATACCCTCCAATGTCTGGCCTCATAATACCCCTGGGTGGTCATTAATTACATATTAACATACACCCTGTCAGGCATTATTGCTTGCTTAGAAACTTAAGAAAGGAGAGCCAGTCTGCTAGTTAATGGCCTTAAAGGACAAGGTGGCAGGTGATCTTCAGGGCTTTCACTAGCCTCTAGAGAGCTGTCCAAGGGGAAGTCTGGACAGCAGCTGGATCAGAAATTATTTTCCTGGTCAACTTCCTGGTAGACTTCTGGCCCTCTGGATGGGAGGATTCTGTCAATACATCCTGAGCCAACAACTTAAGTCGTTGGTTCTCATGATAAATGGATAGAGAAGAGAAGTGATGATGTAGGGTCTTAGGCACAAATGCCTGGCAGATAGAACACTGCGTATAATCATGGGAAGTAGCTAAACAAACAAAGAAACCTGGAAAATTTGCCTTCCCCACTGACATTTTCCCTTTCTGTATCACATGGACACAACAGCAAACAATAAAAAAAGGCAAAGAAACCCCCCAACAGAGCACTTATCCCCCCCAAAAAAAATGGCTTACTAACCAGCACAGCAGAAGGCTGTTCAGACAGCTGTTCAAAAATAGCATTCAGATTGGTGGCAAAGAAGCTCCGAGTGTGTGCATCCATGTGTCACCTTTGTGCAGGAAGCAAACATGATGTACGGTGCCTATAAGATCTAGAGGTTTTGGTATACTGGCCAGATGTTTGGCTATCCTTGGCATGCGATCCCTTATCTAAAGAATATGGCAACAGTAAATAGGAAAGACAAATGTACACAAACAAATATATATATATATATATATATATATATATACACATAGAGAGAGATAGAGATAGAGAAAGAGTGTGTGCATGCGTGTGTGTGTACCCATACATGATAGACTTGTTTTGATTGCTTTTTTCAGTCAGTTTTTGTTGAGTTTACTTTCCACTATTAAACGAGTGTGAAGGAAAAACTGAATAAAAAATAAAAAGAAGAAAAAAGTATCACACTGGACACAAAAAATGTAGGTTTTTAGGTTAGCGCTTTCGTTTATATAATATACATAAACTTCTTCAGACAAAACTACATGGGAAGTCAGCATTTAAATACACAAATAAGGAATGACAATTTCCTATCAAAGGAAAAAACTTCACAATAAAAGTCTCATTATCCACCAAAATAAAAGACATGCCTCAAAAGTAAATGTATCTCCAACTACAAAATAAATTACATAAATCTAAAACATCAACATTTTCTTAACAAAGCAGATGCTTAAAAATAATAATAAATAAATACAAAAATAAGCAAGATTAATGTTCAAAAGGCAATATAATCTAGAACATTAAAAAAAGTTTTTATAAACACACAAAAATCACTATCTACGTAGAGCCTTCATTTTCAAAATACTCATGATGGAAATAGTGTCGTTTAGCCCTGGCAAAGCTGAAGCATTCAATTTGAGTTGCCATAAGAGTTCTTTTTCCTCAAGTTGTAAGGAAGCCGGACCACCTTCTATTGTTTTCGGCAACTTTATCAATAATCAAAAAACAAAATTCATGTGAAGGAAAAGATAAAATATGCCTAGCTAAAGCATTTGTAATATTTGCTTTAGTAATAGCATAATAATGCTCATAAATTTGTTTTTTAAAAGCCCTGTCGGTTTTGCCAACATAGAATGAAGGGCAGTTTTGGCATAATGCCAAATAAACCACCCCTCTTGTGTTACAATTATATTTGTCCAATAAATAATATTTTTTATCATTTATCATAAACATATTGGATACCAGTATGTACTTACATCAATGGCAAGATCCACATTTAAACATCCCGCAATGCGGGCGGTGACATTTATAATTAGCTGTTTCAAGAAAAGCCTTAAGATTCCTACCTTTTCTAAAAGTTACAAGGGTTGTTCTCCCACATATTTACTCAATGCACTATCCTCTATTAAGAAATACCAATTCTTACAAATAATGGCTTTCAACAAGGGTGCATCTTTGGAAAAAGTGGTATTTATTTATTATTATTTTTAAGCATCTGCTTTGTTAAGAAAATGTTGATGTTTTAGATTTATGTAATTTATTTTGTAGTTGGAGATTCATTTATTTTTGAGGCATGTCTTTTATTTTGGTGGATAATGAGACTTTTATTGTGAAGTTTTTTCCTTTGATAGGAAATGATGTCATTCCTTATTTGTGTATTTAAATGTTGACTTCCCATGTAGTTTTGTCTGAAGAAGTTTATGTATATTATATAAACGAAAGCGCTAAACTAAAAACCTACATTTTTTGTGTCCAGTGTGATACTTTTTTCTTTTTATTTTTCCTTTCCACTATTAACAGTAACCCCTCTCTCTCTCTCACTATAAATATATATATATATATATATATATATATATATATATATATATATATATATGAAATGTGTATTTACAGCTATGCATATTCACACACTTGCATACACATATACATATGTTCTCAGTTTATTTTAATTTAAGAGGCATAGAACACTGATCTCAAAGTAGCAATTTCAGTCTAAGCCCAGAGAAAATACAGTAATTTCATAATTTTATTCAATTTGTTAGAGTAATGCAACAATAAAGTTAAGTATAGTTAAGCATCTGGTATGAACAATTATTTACATTCCACTGCTGAAAATGAGCTTATGCATTACAGAGAAGTTATATACACAATTGTAAGGAAAGTGTGACAAGAAGACTAGTTTTTCTTGACTGTTGATTGGATTATTTTGGAATCACCCTAAAGTTAGGGACATCAAGTTGTTTTATAAGATGAGATTTCTTAGAGAATGTCCAAACTAACCTATTATACTGTACCGATGTGCCCACAAAAGGATGAAACATGTCAAGTCTACAGCAAGTGGGGTTTGGCTTCACATGCATGAATGCATTACTGAATACTCAAGAAAGGTAAAAAGTCAGTGGGCATCCAAAACTATTAATGTGCTTTACTCATTAACAACCTATGTGGTGTAGAATGTCATAGGTTCATTGGTTGGTACTAGGCTATCAGCCCTATGGCCTATACAGGCCTAGCCATAACAATTCCCTGGCTATTTCTTCCCACGCTATTTATAGGTTGGTACTAGGCTATCGGCCCTCAGCAGCCTTCATATATCTTGCATTCCAGAACATTTTCTGAAAAATAAACTTAAATAGCATAAGATAAACAACTGTAAACCCTTTGAGAAAAATAAAAGGTATTACAACTGTACAATTGGCAATCTTTCAGTACGAAGTATTTATTATAGAGATTATTTATTATAGAGATAAGTCAGTACATTTATAGTCTTTCCATAAATACTATAATATATTATAATCCACACAAATCCCCAAATTATATTTTTTCTAAAGTTTCATAAACATATTTTCATATCTTGAAAACTCTACAACCTGCACATCGACTGTTAGAACATTTTTTTTAATCAGGCATAAGCTTTCATATGACAGATATAAATTTCTCTATAAGGCATACCTCTCCACTGTACATATTTTTGAACAATATCCAGATTTTTGCCTTATATTTTTGGTCTGTTTTTCATAAAATTGTGGTTTTCTGGCAAATTAGTGGAAAATCTTTAAAGACTGAAGTTAGAAAATAATGACAGACATTTGAGTTTCAGACTTCAGACCCACCAGAAAATTCATGCTAACCCAAAACTTGTAATTGCATCAACTTTCAAAGTTCATAAAAGCAATATTTAAAAATTGTCCCTATTTGTGGGCCTTTGTCCCACTTTTATTTATGGCTTTGTCCAGATTTCTTGGTCTAACAAGATCAGAGGTATGCAAGCATGCTTGTTGAGATATTTACAGAAATGTGAAAACATATGTTTAATAATTTAATTAACAATACAAATAATACTGGATATCTCTCAAAATGTGCAACTTATAGTGCAAATATTAAAGACAGTTTTCTTCAACAACATCTAAGGTTTCATCTAATGTCAAGACACAATTTGTAAATCAATTGTTTTCTGAAGTATTAAGTACATATGGTTCATAATTACTAACAAACTACTAGCAATATTTCCAGTACAGTGTGTTATAAACCAACATTTTCAGTGAACTGCCCTTTCTCCAACATTGGTGTTTCTTACACCGTGATAAAATGTAGATCTCTCAGTTATAAAAATATGAAAGTAATAATAATAAGACTCAAAAATAATTTCTCCTCTGCAGGACACGTGTGTGTGTGTGTGTGTGTGTGTGTGTGTGTGTGTGTGTGTGTGTGTGTGTTCAAGAGACAGAGAAACATGATTATATGCATATGATCTATATAAGCACACAGACAGGTTTTAAGTGAAATGTTTTGGCATGGGTTTCAAATTTACAATATAGTCAAGCAGACAATTCCGAGAAATGCACGTCTTGGCCTTGCCAACTTGTGAGTCTCTTAGTTCAGTCCTCCTCATCACAAGATATGTGTGTGTGTGTGTGTGTGTGTGTGTGTGTATATATATATATATATATATATATATATATATATATATATATATATATATATGGTTCCCCTTCACAAGATCGAGTTACTGAAAGCTCGAAATTCAGAAGCTCGAGCCCAGAATCTCGAGTGTTCAGTAACTCTAAATTGTAAAGGGAAGAGAAGCATACAAAAAAACAAGTTTACTTACATGTATGCAGGGGGCTGAGTCCCCCTGTACTCCCCCTGCTTAAATATCTCAGCTCCGTGACCACACTATAGTGGAGGAACGGAAATTCTCCTGTTGTGCTCTTCTGCATACAGGGCAGAATGGGAGATTTCCCTCATCCCTGTTGTAGTGCGATCTCGGAGTTGGTATATTTAAGTAGGGGGGGTGGGTGTTGCAGAGGGCCAAACATTGTAAAGACATTTTGGAATGTCTTTTAGGTACGCTTTAGAATTTCGAGTTGCTGAAAACTTGAGATTCTGGGCTCGAGCTTATGAATTTCAAGGTTTCAACAATTCAAGATTCTAAAGGGGAACTATATATATATATATATATATATATATATATATATATATATATATATATATATATGGGTCTACTTCAGAACAACGAAACCTCACAACACCAAAGACCTCACAACACCAAAGGCCAAAACACCGATACCACAACAATGAAACCCCACAACATCTAAAACCAAGTATAACACACACAAAAAACACACACAAGTACATACACAACTGCCCCAAACTACCAACCACACCACCCTACACTTCAAATAGGTAGGGGGGCAAAACCCCCTGCACCACCCACACCCCCCTACTTTAATATTCTAACTCAGAGATTGCACAAACAGACACACAAGGCAAACTCACACCTACACACCACAGTCACAACACACACACACACACACAGCACTACCCCTCACAAATACACTTACACATGCATACTCACCCACAGCGGAACACCAAAAGCACTAAATCGGGATTTTGAATTTCGTGCTTTTTGATGTTCTGCAGTTTCGTTGTTTTGGTCTCCTTCAAAACACTGTTGATGGTCTGGTCTTTCGATGTTTTGAAGGACAAATTTTATATATATATTGAAGGAGACATTTTTATACACATATATATATATATATATATATATATATCTCCTTCAAAACATCAAAAGACCAGACCATCAACAGTGTTTTGAAGGAGACCATATATATATATATATATATATATATATATATATATATATATATATATATACACACATATATATATATATTTTTTTTTCCCTCCTGTTGTAAACTGATTCACATAATGTCTATTAGTACATAAAGCAATGTTGTTGATGGAGTTGAAATAAGTTAACTATGAATGTATAACTATTTTCCCTACTGTCTATTTTGCATCTTTTAAGCCTTCTACATAATCTCTCTCTCTCTACATTTTCGCCAGCACTGTGTTCCAGTTTTGTCCCTGCAACAATTTACCTACCTGCACCATTCTGGAGACCTCGGAACACTAAGGGACCTAAGAAAACCCCTAACATCTCCCAGAAAAGTTTGACCTATAAAAGGCATTGAAAGTATGTATCAATACTGACTCTATGTAACTATATGTAATTTAAATTCTTCTAAATAAAGTTCTTAAATTATCTAGTCTTGGCCAACTAAACAGGCAGGCTAGCCAGCAGCCTTACCCACCCCCCACTGTCTTCTACTTTTCTTCCACAGTCTTACCCCTTGCATTACTTACCGTTTCCCATTCCCTTCCTCGTCCCCATCTCCACTAGGACAAAACCATTGCCATGCCAAGAGTGGCCACCAGGTGGCGCTTTATAAATTAACTCTGTAAAGTAATATTTTCCTGAGCTGTAATCTCCTACCTCGTTTCGGTAACCTTTCTAAATTCTAGCCTCTGCCCTGTTATTTCCTACCCCACGTCTGTAAGCTTCCTGAAACAAACCCCCAGTCACTCAGTTCTCAGTCTCTTCTTACACTTATCCAACACCTTTTCTCCTTTACCCCAGGCACTCTGCTATCAGCAACTACCAGTCTTGTATCCTGACTCTCTTCCTTCCTACCTCTGCATTCTGTCCACCTTTTTCTAACCACCAGACTTACCTGTTGTGTTTCTCTCACTTTGCCGATTGTCTTCCTCCACATTCTGCTCTATTGTCTCCACCCGCTCCGTTCGCCCTTCAGGCTCACTCCACTCCCCTAACCCCAATTCCCACCCACCCCCAGTGGTCCTACTTTTATAACACCACAAACCACACCCCTACTCAATTGACACCAATTACACAACCACAATTACAACACCCCTCCCCTTCATCTCACCTCACCTTTCAATTACAACACTATCATCCACCTTTAACTCACTACAACTTACTATACTTCACAAACTCTATCTGACCAACCATTCTTCATACTCTATCTTTTACCTCACATCCCACCAATGATTATAACATTGTATTCATCTCAAAACCAATCATTATTCTTCCTATTACTCTTAACTCCTCTTATTACATCCTATTTCCTAACCTGCTATGAACAACCCATACACTCCATCTCTTTACTTCCCTCTTTTCAAACCTCATCTCCTATCTCACCATCTCCTGTGACATTCCAAAATCCCATCTACACTTCCAATTACTCCCCAGCTAAATATCACAGACTAACACATATACAATTTTATAACCTGAAAACAAAAAAGACTTGCCTACTACTTTGTCTTAAACCTTAAACCCAAACATCAAACACTGCACAACACACTTTTAAATGGAGATATTCATCCAAACCCTGGCCCACATCACACCCAGACCTTAACTACTGAAAACAATGACAACCCTAAAGTCATACCTGCAATCAGATCTACCAACTTCCTAACCATAGCTCATCTGAATATATGTAGTATTTGCAACAAAACTGCACAACTACATGCACTCCTTAATGTCAACCAATTTGACATCCTATGCCTATCTGAAACATGGCTAAAACCCACTATTAAAGACTATGAAATTACCCCACCAGGCTATAATATAATTAGACTAGACCGCACAACAAAAAAGGGAGGAGGTGTTGCTATTCTTTACAAAACTCACCTACAAATCAGCACCATTAACCTGAACCTCCCCATAAACAATAATGCCGAACTTATATGCTCTAAACTTCAAATAAACAAAAGTAAAGCCATCTATATTATTTGTACATATCTCCCCCCAGGAAATAATATTAACACCCTCGAGAACATTCTCAACTGGCTTGCTTCCACTGTCCTACAAGAAACAATAATACTTGGTGACCTAAATATTGATTGGAATCACTGCAACCAGTCAAACCCCACTTCCCATATTAATCTCCACGGCTTCTCTCAACTTATCTCAGGCCCGACCAGAATTAACAAAAGCAACAATAAAGACTCCATTTTGGACTGGATACTTACTAATACTCCCCAACAAACCTACTCTTCAGGCACCCTACCAAATGATCTAAGCAACTACATGTTAACCTATATTATAAGAAAAAAATCTAGCATCACTTTTCCTACCTCTTTCCGTACATTACGCTCAAAAATAAAATTTAACTCAGAACTCTTTCTCACACAGCTACATCACTGTAACTGGACTCCTCTAAAGTCACTACCTCTCAATGATGCTGTACAATACTTCAACTCCACATTCTTATCTATTTTAGATCAGCATGCACCCATACGCAAGATTAGAATCAAAACCAAACCCGCCCCCTGGATAAGCAACAACACTAGGCAACTAATCATAACCAGAAACAAAAACTGGGCAAAATGGCGTACTTCCAAAAAACAAGCTGACCATCAAACCTTTCATGAATGTAGGAACAAAACAAAAAAAGCCATACTATCTGACAAACAGAACTACTACCTTCGTCTACAACAAATATCCAATAAGGAACCTAAAAAATTTTGGACCTCCATTAATAATCTACCATCCCCAGGCCAATCAATCACACCCAACCCACAGGACTCTAACTCTGATAACCCTATACAAATAGCTAATACATTTAACTCCTACTTCACAAATACTATACAAAACCTGGCTAGTCACCTATCTCCTGACACCTCAAATCTACATTCCTTCTCTGTTAATACACCACCCTCATTTCACTTCCATCCCATCCCTACATCATATATTTCTTCACTACTTCAAAAACTAAAACCCTCCTCATCCTCTGAAGACAAACTCCCTGCTGAGTTTCTGCAAATAGGAGCCAAAGCTGTAGCTTATCCGATCTCTATTTTGATAAATAGATCCATCAATGAAGGAACTGTCCCTGATATCTGGAAAATATCCCACATTATCCCACTACACAAAGGGGGAAACTCTATTGATCTAACTATCGTCCCATTGCTTTATTATCCCCTATTGCCAAAATCTTAGAAAAATGTATCCATAAACAATTTCTAAATCATATTCTCCAAAACAACCTACTTGCTAGCTGTCAACATGGCTTCAGACCTTCCCACAGCACCACCACTGCTCTGCTCTCCTTCACAAACACCATTAACATTAACCGCAACTTAAACAATCTTTCTTCTGCACTATTCATTGACCTATCTAAAGCCTTTGACATGGTAAATCACAAAATGCTCTTCCACATTCTCAATTCTCTATCACTGGATCCTAACAGCTTAACTTGGTTTCAATCTTACCTCGAATACAGTCAACAAGCAGTAGTCTGGAAAAACTCAATATCTGACCACCTTCCTATTTCCCTAGGTGTTCCACAAGGCTCCATTCTTAGGTCCACTTCTTTTTTCCATCTTTATCAATGACCTTCAATCAGCTATCCCTTTTTCTAACTGTATTCAATATGCAGATGACTCCACTATTATCTGCACAGCTACCTCTCATGCTGAACTTCAGTCTCTTACACAAAAAGCCTTTAACACAGTTGAACATTGGTTTTTCCAACGCTGCCTCCTACTCAACCCTAAGAAAACAAAACTTCTACTCTTCTCCCCAACACGTAACCAAATCCCCCTACATTTCTCGACCACTTCGAACAACAATACTAGTATTTCCCCTGAAACCACCACAAAACTACTAGGAATTACAATAGATAATAAACTCAATTTTGAGAATCACATTAACTCTACTATAAAAAGTGTGAACAAAAAAATAGGAACCCTATATAGAATTAAAACATTTCTTACCCCAGCTACTAGAATTACCCTAGCTAAGACCCATCTAATCTCTACTTTACTCTATGCATGTCCTATTTATACCAACCTGTCAAAAAAAACCTTAATAAACTAGTTATATCCTACAACAACATTGCTAGATTTGCTACCGGATCTCCTTTTAGAACCCACCACTGCATTAATCTAAGACAACTTGGCTGGCTCGAACTTCCTAATCAGATTAAACTTCAACAACTACTAATAGCTCACAAAACCCTGTACCAACCCACCAAAACTCCAATACTCACCAGCCTCATTACCCCTTATTATAACCTGAAACATCTACACTCCTCTAACAAACTTCTGATCAACATTACTACACCTAATAACTCTGCAGGAGATGGCTTATTCTCCAACTCAGTTGGGAAACACTGGAGCAAATAACCCGCTGATATCACATCCCTGACTTCTCTTCCTATTTTCAAGAAGAATCTCAAATTGTACCTTAATAAAAATGGCTCTGCCCCTGTATTAACCCTGACTAGCTTGCTCTTCTGTCTCCTATCACCCTTTCCCTCTCCCCTTTCTCTACCAAATAACCCAATAAATGTTTTCTAAAGTTCCACAGCTACTCTAAGACAGGGAACTTACCTCTTGAACAAGTACTCAAAGGTTATTTTCTTTCCTCTCTTCTTATGTGTATTCCCCTTCATAAAAGTAACTTTTTTAGCCATATGAAAATAATCTAATCCTCTACTCATCCTTTTATATCTCTGATACCTTTCCTATCTTTACCCCACCTCTTTCTCACTTTATCCTTTCTTTTAGTCTAAGCTACCTTTAAAATATTGTTCTTCTGCTCATCTAAAAAAAAAAAAAAAAAAAATGTATATATTTTATCTTTTTTAGTTTTTTTTCTGTTTACTGATTTGACTGTCTTAACTTTTATGCAGGCTTATTTTTTTTTACTATGTATTAAAACTTGGAGCTTTTCTCCCTGGGCCACTACTGAAAATGGACATATATCCAGTTAGACTAGCCCGGTCAACAAATGCAAAATAAAAATAAATAAATAAAAATATATATATATATATATATACACACACACACACACACACACACACACACACATGCACACACCGTATTTCCCCAAAAATAAGACCGGGTCTTATATTCTTTCAACTGGCGAAATGACCATTAGGGCTTATTATCAGGGGATGCCTTATTTACCCGCACTGTACAACAATCTACCTTTATTCAGTTATTCATGTACAAAAATTGACATTTATTAATGAACACAAATTGACATTTCATACTTTTGTATTATTGGACAATAGTTCTAATAACAGGTTGACAGTTGTGTGAGAATTCTTCATAAACAGTGCAACAAACATTTCAACTCCAGAATATCATCACCTTGGCTTTAACAGTTATTCAAATACAGTCATGTTGTCTTCTTCTAGAACATTGGCATAAGTATCCAACCCCCAAATTTTGGAATTAATTTCTTGCAACTCCATTTCCTGTAGCATTATTGGCCCCAGTCTGTCATGCCTAGCAATAGAGCTCTCCTTAAATGAGCACTGCTTGTCCAAGTAGCCTGCTCGTAGTGCATTGGCAACACAGCTGTCAGTGATTTTATCCCATGAATTTTTCACCCAAGTCACAACCTCTTGCAGACTAGGCTTCACAAAGATTCAATGCTGATTTCTCTCCATTCTATTTTCAATGTAGTCATTGAGTTCCATGCGCAAATGGTCCTTGAATGGCTTGTTTATTGCAATATCAAGAGTCTGGATAGAGGCAGTCATTCCTGCGGTAATCATTATTTGATTTATTCTCCTCCGTGCTAGGAATTTCTTCGTTTCTTTAGCGCGGTGAGTGCTGGCTGAATCCCAGACTAGCAGACCTCTTTCACCACCTTGCAAAACAAGTGGCAGCACTACATCGACCCACTTGCTTATAACTGCTTGTGTGTACCAGGCTTTTTCGGTTTCAAGAATGTAAATGCCTGAAATACGTTCAGTCTTATCTATCTTTCCCTTACTAATGATTACAGGTGGGGTTTTCTTTCCATCTAGATGAATTGCCACAGTACAGGTAACACGTGCACTCTCGTAATCAGTGGAAGGACTGTAGATTGATGAGGCAGCCCTCTGATCAATTGTTGAGATCCTTGGCCCATAAACACTGCAGTTTTATCCATAGCAATCATGTTGGAGAATTGGTATTTAGAAAAGTCAATGCCATCAACAAAGGACTTGAATTCAAGTGCAAGTTTAATAACTTCAGTATCTTCCAGCTTGAACAGTGTTGTTGATCTTCTTAGAGACAGTTCGTATCACTGAAGGAAGCCATACAGCCAATGTTGTGATGCTTTGAATTCTTCTGTGGATATTTCAAACTGTGGGGCTATTGCAAGGGCAAATGCTTGAATATCAGCCCTGTGCACAACCAAATCCTTTGCTCTCCTGTTAGCAATCCACTCACAGATGATTTAATCAAGCTCAGGAAATAATGGCTGCTGACCTGATCCACACTTACACTTCTTAGCGTTTCCCTCGTCGGACTGTTGAGGTTAACGTACACTGCTCGCCATTTTCGGACCACTCAGAGATATAACTTCTTCTCTTTATAGAAAGCCATCAAGTTCTTTCCCCGGGAGTCCTCCACGATTCCTTTCTTGTACTCGACAGAATAGCTCTTTCTTTTTGCCCTCATGTTGTCTGTGGGGGGGGGGGGGTGTTAATTGAAGACTTATGCGACCAGAGAGGCAACACAAAATGGTTATGAAGAGAAGACACTACCACAGCTGCTCGTTACCATGAGCGTGTGCTTCCCGCACGTTGTCTGTAGTTTGACCAATCAAAGTACACCTGTGTGGGTTTATGGGCAATGGATCTCAACTGTCAAGTGTAAGTGAAACAGTCTTACGACTTTCTGCAAAGAGAAGAATTTGAGTGTCCGAATGGTCCGAAAAAGGTGAACAGAGTACGATAACCTGAGTCAACGGGTGTCAATAATATTTTATAATTCAACACGTCCATTGCGTGTTGTTGACGATATTAACTGGGGTTTATTTTTGGGGTAGGGCTTATATCATGAACACCCTGGAAAACCATGCTAGACCTTACTCTCTGGTTAGGGCTTATTTAGAAAGAAATACGGTATATATATATATATATATATATATATATATATATATATATATATATATATATATATATATATATATATATATATATATATATATTGGTCGAAAACACATTTAGTCGAAAGTGACTTCACTAAGCACACACAAATGAAAGCTCACTTAACTGAAAACTCATTTCAGTGAAAGTAATATATGGCCTTTTCCCCACTGTAGTGCACTCCTGGAGTTAGAATATAAAGTAAGGGGCATAGTCCCCCACCAAAGTTTGAGTTTATATTGCCTTGTGGAAAGAGTTGTTCATTGCACTTGTCAATATACTTGTCTATGGTTTAAAACATTTAAAATAGGTGTGTGTCCCCCACCCCCCCTTACTTTACATTCTAACTCCAGGATCGCATTACAGTGGGGAAAGGGCCATATATAACTTTCAACTAAATGAGTTCCGACCAAATGAGTTTTCAGTGAAGTGAGCTTTCAGTCAAGTGTGCTTAGTCAAGTGAATTTCGACCAAATGTGTTTTCAACCAAAACCAAACAAAGGTAGAACCATATGTATATATATATATATATATATATATATATATATATATATATATATATATATATATATATATATATATATATATATGTATGCACACACACACACATATATATATACACATATGTTACAAAATTCATACTGAATGTGTACACTTACATGTCTGATTGAAACAAAAAGGCTATAGCAAATCAATCCAACTTGCTTTACAGAACTAGACAGTAGGCTTGCAAAGACAGACTAACTGTTGCCACTTTACAGAAGTCATTACCCTAGGAGTGAATTTATGGTTCCTCATCCATTTATCCAAATTCTTTTTGAAGAGAGTGAGGGACAGGCTTTGTTTTAAGAAAATGGGTAGTTTATTCCATAGACGAGATAGCCTTTGGGATACAAATCTGTCTTTCCAGCAAATTCACAAATAAGATTCAGGTCCATGGAATGGATAAGCCTCTTATGTAACATTTTCATTGGGTTGCATCAAAGAATGTCTCTTAGATCAGACATAAGTCACCTCTCAATATATAATACGAGACCGAGTAAAGGGATAGGGTCTTTACTCGGACAGCACAAGACAAGTGTAGTACTCTTTGTACTTTTTTTTTTTAGTGAGACACCTCTAAGGCTACTCCAATTGGTTTAAGGTCTTGACTAGGTACATGCAGAAGGGAACACTGTACCCAGTTATAGGCCTAATGAGGACAGAGTACAATGGCACTATGACTTCTTTTGACCTTGATGCCATGCCTTTCCTTATAAGTTGAGCCACGCAGAAGGATTTCCTCAGTACTGCAACTACCTGGTGGTCAAAATTTAGGTTACTATCAATCTGTGATCCTAGGTTCCTCACCTACTTTTAAGGGTGTGCTACTAATATAATTTGCAGGGATATCTGATTTACTGAAGTTTAGGATTACACATTTTTTGGCATTTAGTGTCAAGACCATGATTTTGGCACCAGTCATTTCTCAGTTTTAGACCTGTTTGTAGGATGTCAACATCGTTTGGGGATTCAACGATTGCTCCCAGTTTACAGTCATCAGTGAATCTGGTTTGTCAGATGCCCCAACAACGAACTTCACTTCAGAGATGTATATACCAAACAGGAGGGGATTCAACACTGAACCCTGTGGGACACTACTAGTAACATGTTTCTTATTGGAAGTGGATTCAACTATCCAGAAGTGTCCTGTCAGTGAGCCAGTTTGCTATTTATCTGACTATATAGCACTTTATGCTTAATGCAGTCATTTTATCTATGATTCCAAAGTGGGAGATTATGCTGAAAGCTTTGACCAGGTCTAGATAAGGGATGTGTACCATTTTACCCTCATGCATGGCCCTGGTGACTTTCTCGAAGTCCATCAGACTAAGCAGGCAAGATCTCCCTTTGATAAAGCCAAACTGGGTCTGGTCTAGTGTTGGAAATTTCCTCTTTCATTACTGATCAGGCGTATGATAATTCTGTCCATGGCCTTGCAGATAAGGCTGGTTAACCTTATGCCCTCCCCCGTGCAGAGGGATGACTGCTGCAGTCCTCCATTCCTCTGGGGCAAAGCCCATCCATAGACTGTGGTTAAAGAGTGTTTCTAGTTGCCCTGATAGATTCTATGTTAAGATATTTAAGAAGCCTTTTAGAATGGTGTCATCACCCATGAAAGCTGTGTTTTTGGCTTGGCAGTTAGTGCAGTAAGGACCTATTCTCTCTTTATGATTGGCAGGGGGATTGTTGCGGGTATTTCTTTGGGTGTGGTAGGAGGTGATGGAGGGGAGAAGCTTGAACTGAACTTGTTGGGCAGTGGGTATAGTTTCAGGGATGTCGGCACCCATGGAGCCCATGTTTTTGGCTTTAGCGAGTGCAGTAAGGACCTGTTCCCTCATAATGACTGGTTATACTATACATCTGTCTTCCTGCAGACAACTTCTACCAAGATATCAAAGAAATACTGTAATCATGCCAATGCAATTGTTACCTATTGATTTCACTTGCTGTAGATTGCATCTTTACCTTCTGTACATATTGGACTAAATGAAGTGTAAGTGTCTGTATTGATTTAATGTAGAAGTCCTTTATTGTAACCAATAGTAGGCACCCTTCTGTTGGAGTTGTCATGGTTCATGTATTTTTTTCTTTGTATTTACTTCATGGATTTGTATTTTCTTTTGTTTTGGAGCTTTTCTCCTTGGGCGTCTACTGAAAAATGACTTCTAGCCCAGTCGGACTACGCCGGTTAACAAATGTCAAATAAAATATATAAATAATATAGTTTTAGGGTGGGTGTACGTGTTGCCATTCGTTATTAACTCGGCATATTGCTGAGCATTTGCCCTGAGGTTACTAACATAATTAAAGATAAGCCTTATGGTTATCTTTCACCTGGGAGGCTATCTTTCCCTCTTGGTTTGCTTTATCAGATTTGGCCACCAAACAATATATACTAACTCAATAAAGGCAATATCTGCAGGGGGAAAAAGTCAAAAGACCACATTAAAGACAACTGTTAGATGCTGCTGCTGACAGACAACTTTGAATTTCAATGCTACATCCAAAAGTGCAGTGCTTGCTGGCATTTCATCATTATTCAAGACTTCATGGGCTTTCTGTGCATTGCCAATGTTGTTACATGATTTGTGAGATGGTACAGGAACAGGAAGCCCACAAAAATTTTAGTCAAGTACACGGACTGCCTTCCCATTGTCTAAGGGTGCTGTTATTAGAGAAGCAGTTTACTATCCTCTTATTTAACCATTTGTCTTGGTTTGCTTTGCCTGCCAACCTCCATCTGATTCCCCCCTAGAAGTCTTCTGCCCTTCTGGGCCCCCTCTCACGTCACAGGACCAGACACAGAGATCACTTTAACCAAACAGTCCGATACCAGAAGTCTGAGCAGAAAGGGGGGAGATGGGCAAATGTGGTCAGTCTTCTAGAAGAGATCAAGTGGCCAAGTCAGTGGATCTGTACTGCAGTCTTTTACCAGAAGTTCAAACATTCAAATAAAATGTCTGCCATTATGCAGGCCATAGAGTCCCCTGCTCCTATAACACCTGAAATACCAGTCTTCTAAGCAAGGCCTAGCATTGCAGGATTTTAAGATTGCTGAGATGATGTGCTTAATGTGTCAGAGTTCAGGCCAGACTGACACCAACCCTTCCATCTCTCACATATGCAGCATATAGATTGAAATGGTGGGTCTTTTTCTTTGTGGGGAATAGAATTCTCCTTTGGAATGTGAGAAAAAGACACCTCTCAAATGCTCCTGCCTCTCACATGTAAATGTAACAAAGAAAGTACTATCTCAAGTTATGTCCCAATGATTTATCTTTCCGGGATAAAGAGGAGGTATTTGGAAACCTACGGGACCTTGATGAACTGAAACCACTGGCTGTATCCAAGTGTCTGAGGCCTTTGAATATGCTTTTTATGGCAGTATGCCAGGCCTTTGAGGATTTTATGGCAGCATCATTGGAGCTAGAGTATTCAATCTCCACCCCCCCCCCCAAAAATAAATTAGTTCACAAAGATCAGCAGGTTTTCTAAACTTGTGGAAGAACTACATGATGGATGTAAATGCAGGCTTCAAGTTCACGGCAGACACTGGCATTCTGCAGATTCAAAGTACAAGAGACAAGTAATTATGAGGGATTTTAATGTAAATGTTAATGTAAATGTCACAAGCCCACCTTCAACCAAGGTTACTAACCACCATACAGATAATTCTCATTCAGCACATACAAGAACCCACCAGTCCAATCTGAAACACAATCACCACTTCCTACATGATCTCCTAATTACAAAAAAAAAAATCTATCAAAACATCCTCTATTGTCATTTATCCACACTCCATCAAGAACTATACTCCAATTCCCCTTAAAGTCAGTAACATAACAGTATAGAGTCTTGTTATTTATACTCAGGCCAAAATCCTTTGAGAATAAATCAACAAACTGGAGTACACTTAGCCATATGATTGGTCACCCATTCTTTCCTTCAATGACCCTAAATAGGCCTCTGGATCCCTCTCTAAAATACTCTAAATTTCAATACAATTTTTCCCGTGACATCAGGACTGTAAAAACCCAGTAAAATGAGATTTATAAAAGAAATGAAACACTTCTCAACCTCACATACAAAACCTGGTATAAGTGGAAGCCTAAAAGTACACCAAAACACACTGTTTATATGCTCACTATATTATGTAATCTATTCAAGCAACCCCACATGTGGAAACAATCACCACCTAGAATTACAATTCTCATCAGATAAGCCTAGCAGTTTGGGATGATGACAATTTCATAAATGGCTGCAAGCAATCCCCTTAGAATGCATTATCTAATACAATTCCACACACAAGGCCACTAACACTTCTGCCCTTCTAAAGGAATTCAGTGGCCTTCCAATGCTCACAAGTAGCTGTTCACTATCCCATTGTCCTTCTATCCACCGAAACATAAAAGTGTCCAGAATATACAGCATACAAGTGTAAGGAATTAGTCATATTTACATAAGTGCCCTTCTAAGTGGAAAAACTGACTTAAAACCACAATAGTTTATTCGTTAGCCTTTCAATTAAGGCTTTTTAAGTCCTCTGTTGTATAATAGAATGTGTAACACATCCAAAACAAAAGACAATCAAAGTGCCCAAATGATCAATTCAATCATATCTGTGTTCACTTCTCAGGCTTTCTGCTTCTCTTGAGAATCAACAGGTTAACTACATTGACCCCTAGCTGCAGCTGCTTTCAAAAGTGTCGTCTGACCATTTATCTCTTTTCCAGAAAAAATCACCTCCAGTCCTGGGTAAACTGCTGACAAATAACCAAAACAGTCAGGAAAAAGATGTTACAAGTTGGAATATCTATTTCTGGTTCTTACAGTTCTTGGTTACTTAACCATTGTATTTATTGTATATTATTATTTTTCTCTTTCTTTACTAAAACAAATAAAAATAAACTGACAGAAAAGGAGGCAGCAGTGCTTTTCTTCTGTGGTAGCAGTGTGCTCCCCTGGAACTTGGGCCACAGGAAGCTGCGCATATCACACCTTTTAAAATCTACCACAACCAATACTGCATTTACAATCACAGCTCAAATGCTGCATGTGAGATTTTTCTAATGCAGCAGATAGTGGTTATATTTGAGACTTAATTTATTTTAATTAATTAATTTATTTTTTGAGGAGGGTACCAGACTGTGGAGCTGCACAGACTACTGGACAACCTAGATATAGTACTGACTAAACCTTCAGTCCACAGGATCACTGAAGTGTCCAGCCCAATTTTCCAATTGCCCTGGAGCAATGTCTACTTAAGTATCTTTCACAGAGTTGCCCACTACGCAAATGGAGGCCAGGAAGCATCTTATCAACTCTTAGTCTTAATCCTCTGCACTAACTGCCATACCATAATGATCCCTTATCTTTCAACTATAGTCTGTACCTCACCAATATATCCGTTCTAGGAATAAATACCATTTTCTTTTGGCCAGCTGCCAAAAACATTACTATTAATGAAAACATCTCAGTCAAATCACAGATTTCCCTTCCCAGATTTATAAACTATCACACATCCAGTACTTTTACATCCAAAGGTAAGATAATATCCTGCAGAAACTATCTGTCAATGACACCTGCTATCTTATTTTAATTCTTATCAATGTCAAAGGGACCATCTTTTATTGAATCTTGATTCAGTGTTATATTCCTTAGCAACGCATGAGGCATATGAACACTGATGCTGCCCTCAGCTTTGCATGTCTGCCATTAAATTCCCCTGCTGCTTACTACAGCTAAAAAAAGCTCTTTTTCTGCCTTATAAAACAACCTCATGACCTTGTTGCACTGGACACTATCACCACAGTTTATTCATCATCCATAGAAAAACACTGTTCCAAAATATCTGAGGATGATAACTTACTATTGCCAAAGTAAATTAAAAAAAAAAACATCCTCCAGTCCTGTCTGCAAAATTTCTGATAAACAGTCTCCATTGTCATTCCTTCTCACATATTTTTTGCCGCTGTTCTTTCTACCCAAAACCATCCATTACAACATTCACTTCTCCTTACACTGTCTCTTCCCAGTTGCCCTTGCACTAGGAATGGGATGATGAGAAGTGCAAGGAAATTTCCCTAGTGCCCTGGACAAATTTATGCTAGTCAGAATTAATACCACCTGTTGGACTAACCTATTTAGCAATGCCTAAATAAATAAAATGAAAAAACCTTTGAGACTCTTCCTTATCTCCCCTATCTTCTATGACAAAACAGAATTAAAGATGGCATTGTCCAACTGTCCCATTTTTCCATGAGTCACTGTGAGGGAAAGAACATTTGTGCATTCTTAGAGCTCTTGGAGATGGACAGATGAGTCTGTATCCACCTATAGTTAATTCCAATACTATAAATAATTATCCTTGTTTATTGATATGGTAAGCATACTCATATAACTCGTCTTTGTCACTTTTGTTAGATTTTTGAAAAACTCCTGCCTAGCAGAAAATATTGTTCAAAGAAAAACACCATACTTTATTGACCGGTATTAAACCCTAGGAGACAGAAAAAGAATGCTGCATGGAAAAACCTTGTCTGTATAGATTTCTGGGAAAGACTCCACTGTATTTTGATCTCCTTTCAGCGGTGGTGCAGCGGTAGCGTTGTCACCTCAAAGCAAGAGGCTCTCCCGTTCGATTCTCGGTTGGAGCACCTTCTGTGAGTCTGCATGTCCGCCCTGTGGTCAAGTGACGTTCGAAAGACATGCATGAATGGGCATGACTTCATTGAAGGTTGGGTGTCGGGCTGGCACCGTAAAAATCTACTGCCAATCATTAGCGGACCGGAGTTCCGCTGTGGCGACCCCTAATCAGGAAAACCCAAAAAAAGAATAAGGCTTTGACAAGAGGAATCCATCCTCGAGACAGAGCAATTTGTTTCTCATTGACCTTATTTGACCTTACCTCATGTCTGTGAACTGCAGTAAGTAAGATTATAAAAAGGTGGCTTACATATAATATTCCACCTTATTTGGTAAGTTACTGCTGCAAAGAAGAGATGTGGGTTGCACCAGTCACTTAGCAGCAAACTGCTCCATCATTGGCAGGTCTAGAATGACGACATGGTTGTGGGCATGATAGAATGTGAGCTATAGTATAGCCTTGGGAGGTGTGGCCATACCTCAACTGCTCAGGTTTTAAAAGAATGTCCAGATTTTATGTTTTTCCAGCAAATTACTGAGAATTGAAATGACTAAATAATGGCAGAAATTTTAATTTCTGACTTCAAACCCTTCAAAAATCCATGCTAACACAAAACCTGTTATTCTAACAATTTTCTAAGTTAATAATAATATTTAAAAAATTGTCCCTGATTTTGGGCCTTTGCCACCCCCCCCCCTCAACTATTTTTTTCTTTTTCCAGATATAGGAGTGGCCATATCAGCAGTTTCTATTTGTAAGTGAGGAGGTGTGAATTTTCTGTACTCCTCACATTAACAAAGGCTTACAGTTCATTTCTTTTTCTTCTAGTTCAGATAGTAATCTAATTCATTGATCTCATTTTGTTGGCTTTATTTTATTATAAGTATCTGGACATCTTGATTAAAGCATGTTTAAATGAAATATACTACAGAAAATGACAGTATACTATACAGACACCTTTTACACATGGGAGATTTTCAGTTTCAGAACAACAATAAAGTAACTGCTATAAAAAAGGAACACCTACTCAATATGGCGCTCTAAAGACTACTGTTGGAATGTTAATAGGAACAAATGTACTCTCATCAGATGAAGCTTTCAGTGACACACTATCCTTGTCCCATTCACGATGCATAAACACTTTATAAAACAAACTACAAACAATAAAACAATATATTCTACTGCTCTTGCAAGAAAATGTTTTTCAGATGCACTTGCATGAAATATTGGAGATACCCTAAAAGAACCTTCGATATGATTGTGGAAGAGTTTGTATGGAGAATGACTGTAATCTTTTCACAAAAATAGTGTTATATTTTTGAAATATTCAATGCTCATTCATTATAACTGCTTAGAAAAGGGTTCCACTTTTGTTAAAGACACAGTTAAAAGGGAGACACAGCAAATTACTAACCTTGAACAAGCATGTCTTACAGAAAAAAGTAGGGGAGACATTTAAAAAGTCATATAGAAAACGGTACTTATAAACAATTTTGACAAAAAGAGAGATCAAGTTTCCAATTTTACAGTCTGATAAAAGGGGTTCCTTTATTTATTTTTTTCTTGTAACACAGTTCATGTGCTTTTCTACATGAGGTGATAATGACTGCAATGTCTCACGTTTGACTTGCATTCTCAGGAAGACATCTTTTGCCCCTTGCATGACTGAAGATTAATGATGTGGATGGTAGACGAACCTGCCAATTAGTCATTCCAGGCTCTGCATGCTGCCAGACTCTTAATTATTATTAAAAGCTATGAGAATCTTAAGGGGGATCATGTCTCAAGAGAAAATGGAAGTCAGGATTTACAACTGTGAACCTGAATGGAAGCCTTGCTTTGAATTCCATTATTTTACACTTTACATACGTTTACTGTATCTTATTTTTTTCAATATCTTAATCTGTTGAAAGACCATCATGCATCTCCATGTAGCCACTTACATATACAGAAACCTGCAGCTATGCATATTAAGAACGACACAGAATTCTATTTAATTAAGGGCAACCACTGGAAAGATAAATTACTACCGGTGAATATGTAACACATGTAAATTAATGTATAACTGTCTGACTGATGAAAAGCTGGAAAATTTTTAACTAACATCTAATGGAAAGAAAGAAACTGTGCATAAATGCTTAGAGGTTCCAAGTCAGGATATTGTTTTTTTCCACATTTGAAACTGCAGTATTGCATGACAAGTGTTCCAGATATCTGGTATCATTCTATTCACTTCTGAGACATTACACTGAGTATCCAGAAGATGGAAGCACTGCATTACTGCTTATAAACAATTATGTTTCATATGTACCAGTAGGCAAAATAAGAAATTTAGTTTCAATGTAAATGTTTGCCCATAGCTGCTGCATTCTGCTAAGAGAATATGGAAGACAGGGGTGCAATGTAACTGAATAATGGCTGAAGAGGGGAGATGATGGTTGGTCAGGGCGAAAATCACAGAAAGAAAAAGTAAAAAAAAAAAAAAAAAAAATTTAAATCCTACAATTGTCTTTGGCTTACCTGGTATATTTCCTGACAATTCTACCACACACTGAAAGGGTGGTACAATGATTTATAGCAGCGGTTTTGTATAGGCACACTGTGAAAATCTATACTATCACTATAGGTAGGTGGAGATAATGCATCAAAGATATGCAATACCACAAGCATACAGTATAAAAAGTAAAGGTATCACACCTTTCTGACTCTCCCAGCAGTATAAAACAAAATAATACTGCATAATAATTTACAAATTATATGCATGATACTACATAAATGGAACATTTTATCAGCTGTGCATGTTTATATAAACCCAGGGAAGATAGACACTCTTTCACATTTATTATAATATAAAAATTCACCTGCAGTTGAAAGTTTGGCACTCATGGTGCTCTGCTAGAACCCATTAAATTTTAGTCACTCTCAGGCTTCAGCTGCATTATAGATGTAACTGTGTCCATAATTGTTTAAGGTAACATGCAAGCATATTAGAAAACAAAAATGAAACACCTTCACATAACTGTCAGGGAAACAAGATCACTCTTCAGAGAGAGACACACACCCAGACAAATGTTACAGGGAGGGTTCCTCACTACCAGCAAACAGGGATAACCAAAATTATTAACAATAAATTAATTTGTCTCTACACACATGCTTTTGAATTAGCAACTTTCTTTCTAGCACCTCATAAAATATGTGCTTCACAGTAGGTGTTCCATAAATGTAAAATAAATAAAATACTGCATATGCACCCACACTAAAATGACCCACTGGAAGAATTTTTAAGAAATCTGTGGACAACAAATCAAAAGACAGCTGCATACTATGGATTTTCATTATATCAAGAATATTATCAAGGAGAACTGGACCATAATAACAAAAAGCCCTCATCTTGTACATATTTTGGGTGAAACCCTGCCTTTTGTGTATAGGAAGGCTAGAAAAATTAGGAGATTTGTAGAAGGAAAACCTAAACCACTGGAAAGGAACACGAAAAAATGTGAAACAAACTGTTCATCTTGCAGCTACATTCAAGAGGGAGACTCTTTTTACTGACCATATTTAAAGAAACTTATTAAGACTAAAGCAGGTGGAGACTGCAACTCTACACAAGTTGTTTACAGGGCTAGTTGCAATGGATGTGATGCATTTTATGTGGGAAATACTACTAATAAACAAAGGATATTGGGCCATCTATCTGAGATCTCGTCTAAATGTAGAAACAATGCCCTGGCCAGACACCTTCAACTCCACAGAAGACACTCTAGGTTTAAATTTAAATACTTGATCATATAGACTCTACTTTACTTGAAGATGACGTTCCAAAAACTGTAGAAAAACAAGAACCTATGTGGCAACTAAGGCTGAACTCCTTTAGATAGCCTGGACTAAACTATTATTGATCACTGAAAGGTGTACTAGAGCTAAAATAGTTGTCCCACTGTTTAAAAGACTGAAAGTGTGAACTTTACTTATTTATTTGTAATTATTAACAATTTATTAAATATTAACTTTTAAATGTAATTTTAAAATGCTAACATTTAACACTATGTAATTAAATCTTAATTTTTTTTACTATTATTAGAATCAGGTCACATTCGTAAGACATTTTCTCATTTTTTTTTTTAACTAGGACTTTTGATTACCGTAGAACCACATTTGAACAGTATGTGCATATTCCACAGATGTCATGACATTTTATTAATTCTTCTTTATTTATAACTTTTTAGTGCAAGCAGGAACAACTTTTACACTTATTAGTGAGGGGCTGAATGCTACTTGTTTTAGCTGGCTATGATATATTAACTTTTGAATATTTTTAACAGTAGACTAGTATTATTTATTTTTTCTTTTGGTTTAACAAACAGGAGAACTAAATTCTATATAAGTACATGAATGATTTTCATGACAGTTTAACTTTTTTAGGTTGTTACTCTTTAATGCACAGTGCTTGAGCTTAGCTAGACACATACTGAGTATTAGGAGCAGATATTCTACGTTTATATTGGCTCCAATAGTATAACATTCAAAAATGTTATACAGGGTGTGACAACCCACGACTGGACCAGTAATCAAGAAGTCTCAATCCTCACCACTGATAACAGTAGTGGGTGTTCACTGGGAGGATAACAAGTTCACACACAGTATTTCCAGATGCAGCTCTCTGCAACAAGTGCAATTTCCCATAAAAGCAGAGAGAGACTACAAGTCTACAGCTGGTTTCTCACTGTTTATCCAGATCCCCAGTGAGATTCCCCACTGGCACAGCTATAGAGTTGAGTCCTTAACCAGGGCTCCAATCCAAGTTCTCCAACCCTCTCTCTATCCAACCAGTGCTTCATGTCCCTGCCCAAGTAGCTGACACACACACGCTTGGAGATTTGTTTTACACACACACACACACGCGCACACACACACACGCACACACACACACACACACCTAGGAAAGGCTGGCACAGGTTTGCTAGCTATGCCACCTTCTGCCCAGACTGTAAGGTAGTTAAACACTGCCAGCAGAGCCCCTTATCAGCTACTTTATGACCCTTAATAAAGAGTGTCCAATTTTACTGTGTAATATTAATATTAATACAAATGGTAGTTTGACCAAGAGCAAAGCTCTTGGGAGTGGCCCACACAGTGTCAACAAATAAATATGCAAGTACTCTCAAAACTTAAATATCTCTACAAAGATCAGCCACAATGAAAGGTTTAAATATATTTAATAATAAATAATACAAGAACCACAGGAAATATTTAAAACAACACTGCAGGACAGTCTCAAATAAAGAAAAATATCTAAACTAAGCTTCACTATATTCCTGACTGTGTCTAAGAGAATTACTATAACCTAAGAACTTCCAAATAGATCAAGGCAGACGTGGTGAATGGATCTTCTAGTTGTTGTCAGGTCCAAGACAGAATGCTCTTGTCTCACTAAGAGACTTCTCAAAATAATATCTAAAATATTACTGCTGGGATAGCTTTCAGAATGACATCACTTCCAAGTTCCCAGGCAAAATAACCATTGATGGCAGCTACCTGTAAAAAATATAGAGACAACGGCTTGTCCGCAGATCTCTGGCAGATGCTGGAAGACATACAACAATTGCATTCCTTCATGCTTTCAAGACTAGTAATTAGTTCACCCTAAAGACAATACAGAAAGTTTACTAGTACAGACATTGTGCATCTTACTGCATTGAAAATGGTAAGATACCATCTTTTATGGCCTAACCATAAAGTAATTTAATTTCAGTTATTTTTCTGAAGTTTGCTAGACTGAAGTTAACTGCCTGTATTCCAGTTTCCACTGTTAACATATATATTTTTAAACAGTTACAACAGTGCATGTACATTTCTGTTCTCTTCCAGCAGGGTATACTGAGATTACATTTTAAACAGCACTCTACAAGTACCTTGTCTTCAATACACACATCTGTACAAGCAGTTTGATGTGCACATGACATACAGTTCTAATACATTTGCAACACAAGCATCTTGTACAAATCATTTCGATATTCACCAGTGACATATAATTATTTACAAAATTCCATCTAACTGTGTTGACAGTATCTTCTTTTGTCACACACAGGGTCCTGTTTATATACATTTTTCTAGGGTTTGCAGACCTGAGTGAATACCACTGCTGTGAGCATGAGCAATTGTTTTACCACTAGATTTTTCATATATATATATATATATATATATATATATATATATTATTTATTTTATTTTTTTTTTATAGATTTCTGAGTGTATTTTATTTTAAAATTCTTTAATAGATTTATAATTTGAGATAAATAGACTTATGTACAAATATATAAATTCAAGAGTATGGCAGTTTTTTCATTTAGGATCTGTTTTTTGTACTACATTTTCTTAAATAATATGTATTGTTTTTAGCCCAACAAAATGTAGTATTATATATTATTTAACTTTTCATTTTTAGTTGTTTTTCCTACTTGACACAAACCTCAAAAAGTTTCTGAATGTTGGTAGAAAAGATTTCTAAGGAAATTTGAAGACTTAGGTTAACTTTTTTCTTTTTTTGATACTGCAATGAGATGCTTGCAGAAAGTTTTAGCAATTAGTAATCTGTAATTTTAGTTTAACTTTTAGTTTGGTTTATTTTAACATATCTTGGAATTGCAGAGCTTTGAGTAAGGCAGCACTATATGGAATATCAGTCTGGTGTAGGGGTGGAAGGGGTATTTAGCAAGTAAACAGGCTAACTGTCTTTTAGAACACAGCTATGCTAGTAAACTTCTCCCGTGCTTTTAAATGGGTGTAATTTCTATACGTCATTCTTTTTTTTTCAACTGCTATTTGGAGCACTTGTTTGTGTGTTTTTAATAACGAATAATCAACTTGAATCAGCTTCAGCTTGTGCTTCCCTACTTTCATGAAAGTATTTCTACCACCTATTATTGGGTTGGATATTGGCAGTATGTTTTTATTAGGTGCCCGAACTCTAGGGAATCTTAGATCTTTCACATGAAGATGTTTCCTCATTATTTGTTTTTGGGCCCAGTTTATACTGACATACTGGGTTTGTGAGACTTCAAGGTACACCACAGAGACTGTTCATTTCTTAAATTACTTTCTCAGATCCATGCAGTATTCAAGCAGAGAAGTGAGGGAGCCCAACAAGACCAATAAGACTATGCATATCACAGTCTCAATTTCTGCAGCACTTCAAAGCTTGCTAGAAGTATTGTAGTTTCCATGTAACTTTAGCAAATTTTAAATGTTTGGGGAATACCTTTCATGTGCCACCTTTGAATCCCCACCTTAAGAAATTTTGCACTGTCATTGCATTACTTAACAATTAAATGTCATGTAACACACAAATAGTAAAATCTTCACTCATAAATTCCAACTTGATTCAATTTCATGCCATGGTGCAGTCACAGAGTCAGTTTATGTGGCAGCACAATTAAAGGAGTATGTTGCATATTTCTGATAAAATATTTACAGCTGCCATACACAGACTAATTTTCATGGATACACAGTTCATAACTTTAACAATTTCTGAAATATTTATATAAAACCTACAAAAGTAATTTCTTTAGACAATATCACAAATGCAGCACAAGTAATATTAAAAATCCAAGTGAAAATGAGTTTTTACTAGATTAAAACATATTTTGCGTAAAATAACAGCAGTGGATAAGTGCTTCTGCTATCTACATAGATTAAAACCTTAATGCATATCCAAATAGAGATGTTTTATAAGCAAATTGTTACATTTGGACATGCACAGAACAGATACATTTCTTAGGTATTTAATATATATATATATATATATATATATATATATATATATATATATATATATATATATATATATGAGCACTACAGAATCCTGAAAGCCCAAAATCCTGAAAACTCAAAATCCTGGAAACACGCAGGATACCAACACTTACTATCTTCCACTACAAGTGCATACAGAAACGTATTACCCTTCAACTATATGCAGGGGTTCAAACCCCCCTGCACCCCCCACACCCCCTGCTACTTAAATATATCAACTCCGAGATTGCACTTCACTACACTAAGTGCAATCTTGAAGTTGATATATTTAAGTAGCAGGGGGTGCAGGGGGGCTTGCCCTCCTGCTTATACTTGTAGAAGAGTAATATAGTTTGTGTTTTATTTCTTTCTGTATGTACTTGTGCTGGAATAAGTATCCTGTGTGTTTTCAGGATTTTGAACTTTCAGGATTTTCGTCTCAGGATTTTGGGCTTTCAGGATTCTGTAGTGCTCCCATATATCATTTATTTTCTTTTTCTTTTCAGAGTGCAGAGGTGTGTGTGTGTGTGTGTGTGTGTGTGTGTGTGTGTGTGTGTGTGTGTGTGTGTGTGTGTGTGTGTGTGTGTGTGTGTGTGTGTGTGTGTGTGTGTGTGTGTGTGTGTGTAAACAAAACCTCCAGAAACAATACATACACTAAACAAAAAACCACAATAAGTGTAAGCTGTATACCTGTACGCTAGAAAGCACAGTAAACGATACAGCAGCAGACCTCTCCCATCAAATATAACAGCAAACCTAAGAAAGCACTACTACACACCAGTAAAACATAAGCATGGCTATGGAAGTCCAAGCATAAACAATACAAAGTCAAACAACTTCAAACTTAAAAGCAAAAAAATCACCACCAGGCAAGATGCTATTTTAATTCCTCTACTGGTCTTGGATACTCGCTAAACTGACGTACTATGTCTCAGCCTCTCTACACATATGCTCTGGTTCATGCAAATTTACTTTAAAATCGGGCAAATCTCAGCCATGAACTTCCTGTATTTGCACAGCATATAAAGGGTCCTAGTATGGGAGGATCACACTGGATCGTTCAGTGTTAAAACATGCTTATCGTGCTGTCCTGACCAGGGTCTGAATCATTTGCTTCCTATCTATAAGTTCAAGTTAAAGTCTGTTAAACCTGTGATCAATACAGCAAGAAGGTGGACTGGTGAGGCAAAGCTGAAGCTGCAAGCCTGCTCTGATTGTATGGATTAGAGTGTTTTGAAGATTCTGCTGCTAACTTGCTATCTTGCATGAACTGTCAGACACAGTTATATGTTTAGAGAAGCTAACTCCACTAAGACCTGGCTAAAATTTAAAAGCAAACCCTGGTTTACTGCTAAACTTAACCAGCTTCATCAAGCCAAGGAAGGTGAATACAGAAGTAGGGATAGAACACTTTTTAGAAAGGCAAGGAACACACTGACAAAAGAAATCATGGTGGCTAAAAAGAGCTACTCTGAAAAGCTGAAAAAAAATTTTAGCCAGTGATGCATCAGTGTGGAAAGGTCTATAAAATATTACAAACTAAAGGAAACCATCCTCCTACACTGCAGCTAATTGCCACCTGGCTGATGACTTGAATCCTTTTTATTGCAAGTTTGAAAAGCCTGAGGCTACAAATGACACTGTTGCCAGCTCTATCAGTGTTCAAACTTGTATAAATCTCTCTTCTACACATTCTCACATTCAACGTGCATTAATTATCTCTGAAGAGGATGTGTGTCATTTTTTTTAAAAGACAGCAAGTTAAGAAAGCAGCTGGTCCAGATTGGGTTTCACCTTCCTGTTTAATAACCTGTGTGATCAACTGGCTCCAGTTTTTACTCAGATTTGTAATAAATCATTAGAGCTGTGTGAAGTTCCCTTATGTTTCAAACAAGCCATAATCATTCCAGTGCCTAAGAATCCATTATAACAGGACCTTATGGCTATAGGTCTGTTGCTTTGACATTGGTGATCATGAAGACTTTTGAGAGGCTGGTGTTAGCTCACTTGAAGGATATTACAGGCTTCCGCGTTGGACCCCCTTCAGCTTTGCTTATTGAGAGAACTGGTCAGTGGATGATGAAGTTAATATGGGCCTATACTATATCTTGCAACATCATGACAACCTAGGGACATATGCAAGGATTTGGTTTGTGGACTTCAGCTCTGCATTTAATAAAATATTTCTGGAAATTCTTCACTTGAAACTCTCCCAGCTTCCTGTTCCTGTTTTCACCTTTCAATGGATCACCAATTTTCTAACCAAGAGAATACAGCAGGTGAAACTGTGAAAATTTACATCTAGCTATTGCACGATCAATGCAGGTGCCCCCCAGGGATGTGTGCTCTCCCCCACTGCTATTCTCTCTCTCTACACTAATGACTGCGCCTCTAAGGACCTCTCTGTCAAATGTATTACATACACAGATGTTACAACTATCATTGCGCTCATCAGGAATGGCAGTCAGTCTGTATACAGACGGGAGGTTCAGCGGCTGTTTCTTTGGTGTAGTCAGAATAATCCAGAGTTGAACACACTTAAAATTCTAGAGATGACAGTGGATTAGGAGTGGTACTACAATATTATGCCCCCTCTTTATACTTAATACTGCTGTGTCAGTAGTGGAATCCTTCATGTTTTTGGGATGTATAATTTCCAGGGAACTGAAGTGGGAGACTAATGTGAGTTCCATCATATAAAAGGCATAACAGCAAATGTACTTCTGTGACAGCTAAGAAAGTTCAACCTCTCACAGGAACTACTGATTCAGTTCTATACAGCAGTCAGAGTCTGTTCTCAGCTCACCCATAACAGTGTGGTTTGGATCTCTGTCTAGTTATGACAAAAACAGTAGTCAGGTCTGCTGAAATATCACTGGTGCTAGTTTGCCCTCCTTATAAGACCTGTATTATTCCAGAGTCATGAAAAGGGCAGGGAAGATCATCACCGACCCTTCACATCCAGGCCACCTTCTTTTTGAACTATTACCATCAGCCAGGTGTTATAGATTAATATGCACCAAAACAAGCAGATATAAGAGCAGTTTTTTTCTAGAGGCCATCAAGTTTATAAATGGTTAACTCAGCTTATTAAGCTGGGGTATTCTTCTTCCCAAGCCTCAGAGAATTCTGCAGTATTGTTTACATACTGTTAATACTTTAAATTGAACCAAGGAAACACGACCAAAAACACAGCAAGCTGCCCAAGGTCCCGACTCAAATCTGCTCACTCCTTCCAAAAAATGCGAGAAACTCCTCCATAAACAAATGGTTTGATCACAGCCAGAAACACAATACAGATGGCCAAACAGAGTATCAGGGTTAAGCGCTTTCATCTAAGAAATTAGACTTCCTCAGAACCCTTGACAGAAAAGGAAATTCAATTATATACACATTTTGGCGCCAAAAATTTTAAAACAACACTACACATAAAACATCAATATAAATAAAAATGTAAATATAAATATACATATATACTTACAATAAAATAAGCATATAATAATATATTAATATACATACCTATGTGTATAGAAAAGGTTTTATACTTATAAAATCATTTACCCCTGGATGGCAAGTGGCATTGGTCCTAAACTGCCAGATTGCCTCTTTTTTTGGCTAAATTCAGTGAATTTAGCCAAAAAAAGAGGCAATCTGGCAGTTTAGGACCAACGCCACTTGCCATCCAGGGGTAAATGATTTTATAAGTATAAAACCTTTTTCTATACACATAAGTATATATATTAATATATTATTATATGCTTATTTTATTGTAAGTACACATGTATATTCATATTTACATTTTTATTTACATTGATGTTTTGATGTGTAGTGTTGTTTTAAAACCTTTTGGCGCCAAAATGTGTATATAATTGAATTTCCTTTTCTGTCAAGGGTTCTGAGGAAGTCTAATTTCTTAGATGAAAGCGCTTAACCCTGATACTCTGTTTGGCCATTTGTACTGTGTTTCTGGCTGTGATTAAACCATTTGTTCACGGAGGAGTTTCTCACATTTTTTTTTTGGAAGGTGTGAGCAGAATTGAGTCGGGACCTTGGGCAGCATACTGTTAATACTTGTTTATTTCAGTATTTCTTGCACCTTGTATGTATATGTATACTTACTTTTTTTTGTCTTGTTCTTAATAGCTGTATGTGTGTATGTCATTTATGTAATTCATACTTGGGGAGTCACTGAAACCAGTCACATTCCTTGTATGTGCACATACTTGGCCAATAAATGTGACTCTGATTCTGATGGATACTCTCATTTTTGGTATAACTTACAGCTTCTCTGTGTTTTTCTCCTAATATGCAGGGTTGTGCTAAAAGTCTGCATTTAAAAAGATTTTGTGTTTTGCAATAATGACAAATGCTGTGTCAGACTGTTGTTATTTTATACCATAGTTAAGTTTTCATTACTGTGATGGTTTGGTGCCTGTTTTGCAGGTGTATTCTTTTTTACAATTATTATCTCAACTGATAGTTGGCTTACTAATTGCGAGTTTCATATTATCCCGACCAATACACACTTCTTGGTCTAGCCAGTTTTCCTTCAGGTCATTCTAATTGCTTTTCATACATTCAACCACAGTTCACTTTCTAGCTAAGGACTTTGGATAGATTACTTCTTGGTAAAATGTTAGTTTTTCACAGCTTTTCTCTCAGTATATAGGGCTATAATGAAAGTCTACATCTATAAACAAGTTATTTTTTTGAAACACCGATACGTAACCAAAAGCTGACTACCTAACTTTGTGCTCTTTTCATCCCATCTGACATGCACCTCTTGATTCATGCAGCTTTGTTTCAAGTCACTTTGACGGCTATTATGCTTTGTGGTACAGTGTTGCAGCTTTTAGTGCTTAAATCTCACTACACAGGACCTTGCTTAAAGTCTGCTTTTATAAACGACCTCTATCACAGATTTGACATTTTTAAAACCAATCTTTTCTTTAGTTAAGCTTCCATAATCATAATGTTTTGTTGCTCCCTACTGCAGGCATATTCAGGACTAAAGTTACAGGCTCAACCAACTGGCTTGGTCACATTGATTTAGTTCTTACTGTGTGTATTAGCAGAATTGTTTCTAAATAACTGCTTCACTATATATTAACACTGGTCTACAGTCTTATTTAATTCAGTTTTCTGTATATGTATACTTTAAAATTTCATGTTTATATGTTTCTTCACATTTTAATGTCCCATTTTATTATTCCTAACTGCATGATCTTACAGGAAAAAGCACCACTTCCATCTCTACATATGGGCTGACTACAAAAGTAGTCTTTTCTTAACTGGACATTTCCCTTTATAAACACTTCTTTAAATCCTATTTTAATTTAAACTTTATTTATGGGAATAGAGTAGGCATGCTTTTTGGCTTGGTTCCTTCTATTAACAGCCATTGATCGTGGGTAGTTTTATGTATGTGGTTCCTGGTATGAATAACCATTTTGCATTCTGTCATGCATGCATTAATTCGGTCTCAAACTGCTTTTCAAAAAATAGTAGCTATGGGCTAGGCCAAGGGTGGACTTTGAGTTAGTTGAATTTTGCTGTAGAGAGTTTGAACTTATTATTTGCTGGTCCATCCAAGTAGTCTTAATCAACACGTATTTATTTATCAAGATGTTTTACCGGTATAGGTATTATATATTTTACCTTTGCATTACAACTCAATTTAACTGACTGTAGCACTGTACTTTTCAGACTATGCTCAAGTTTTCATTTTGGAACCATAGATAAATTCAATTATCTCATAAGAAGGCGTACTTTTTTGCATTTATTCTATAATTTTAATGCTAACATTACTATTAGCACACAATTTGTCTTGACATCATTGCACTTAAATTATAGGATGGAATTTAAAAGTAAAAATAATGCACTTTTACTGTTTGCTGCACTATTTTATTAAAGTTCTGTACAACACCTCACTGACTGATCTTCAATGCATTTCTTTGGCAAGTGTCCTGATTCCAAAGGACATGCATGAAGTGTAAATAACCTAGTCTGGTTCAAAGTCTGTTTTAGAAAGGTTACACCAAAAGCAGGTCTTTTGGAATTGGTACAGTGACATTCTTCCTATATGACCGAGTATTTAATTATATTCACTCGGTCTCTCAAGTTCAAGAAAAAGCTTACAACATGGAGAGCATTGTGTTGGACCTGCATTTTTATGTTGTATCTATTATCACACTTGAGGATTGTTTTGCTTTCTGATTGAAATACTCTACAGAATGATTACTTTGCTTGCTAGACCCTTAGAGGTCTAATTTAAGGCTTCTTTTTATTGTTAATCTAGATGATGGACTATTTATTTATTTTTTATTATTTTTAGGCTTTACCAAAAACAAAGAAATTTGACAGAAAAGTTTTGACTAATGAGCACAGGGCATTCCACAAATGCATATAAGCTCCAAGGTGACAGGTTATATGATATTCACCTTAATATTGATACAAAAAGATTTCCTACAGATTTATCAACTGTTTAATAATACGCTTTATACTAATTTCTCTATGACATTGTTTGCATTCCTTCTCTGATTCTTTCTGGAATATAGTGCGATTTTCAGAAATCCACTACCTCAGTAGAATAAATATAAAATATAGTAAAATAACCATCCATCTTGATCAACTTTTCAATTGAGGTATAAAATTCTAAGGCAGTGGCTACGAGTTTAGAAAACTATCATTTGACAAGAAAAAAATAGTTTAACTCAGCTTCTCATTCAAGAAAGATTAAGTAATGGGAAATACAGCAGTTTCTAATGTGCTATAAAATAAACAGGAAATTTCCCTTTGAAATCAGAAATAAAATAACTGGGAGAGTGTCAAGATTTTCTGCTACTGTCTTTGTTTTGGTTTAGGTGTCAGGTCATGTGATCCTAATATTTACATTCAGGCTGCTCTGACTCTTTCAGCTCAGGTTTCAGTACCCTG
>NC_056729.1:871846493-871968993 GCF_019279795.1 Protopterus annectens
CACCCTTACCTTGGTTCAGCAAGTAGCTACCTCTGACCTCCCATCTCAGGCTGTGAAATGGAAAACTGGCATCTCAACCTTCCTTCCAACCCCAACCGGAGTACCTCAGGGATCCATATTCAGCCCAATGCTCTTTAACATCTTTATTAATGAATTCCAAGCAGCCATTCCTAACACTAAGATAGTTCAATATGCAGATTACTCAACTCTAGTTTGCTCTGCTTCTAACCTCCCTGAACTCCAAACAAAAATCAAACTGCTTTTCTACTACTGAGAACTGGATGCTTCAAAATCACCCTCTAAATGCCACCAAATCTAAAAATTCTACTATTCTGCCTCCCTCTAAATCTCACCCTTTTGACAAAACATCCTTCAATATTATCAGCCATGCCAACTCCACTATAGAAGATGTTCCTTTTTGCCTTCCTTAAACTTCTCGGGCTCACTATTGATGAACACCTAAAATTCGATACCCATATTCAACTAAATATTAAGAAAACACATCAGAAACTTGGCATGCTGTACAGAAACTCCCACTTTCTCTCCTCTTCCACAAGACAGACCCTCGCCACTACCTACTTACTACCATCTCTGATGTGTGGTGCCTCCCTACTAACCAACCTATCTTCCTCTATCTCCTCTAAACTAGAATCCTATTACAACTAGGGTTGCCAGCTTTCTTTGTAGCTAAAACCGGACTAAGGCCACGCCCCTCGCATCGCCAATAACTCCACCCATTCCCACCCCCTCTCATACATGCTCCACCCATTTTGTGACATCAGCTGATGGGAACACCCTCTTTTTTTGTTCCAGATGCCTGCTTTCAGCCGATTTCTCCCCAGTTGCCATAAACACTGTTCAAAACTCTCAGTGTGCATACGGTCTTCTGCTTTATTTCTACAGTGATTACAGATATTTGGATTTAATTTAAAACATTTAATTCAAATTTTATACCACAAACCACCGATAAACATTTGCTAAACAAAGCAAGCGTGAACAACGAGATACTGTGCAAGTAATATATTTACTAGTCACATTGTTTGAAGCATCATGATTATGGCATGCCTAACATGGATCCCTTCCCATAAAAGATGAAAACCCAGAAAAAGATTATATTAGTTAGGGGTTGGCACATGCAGGCAGAATTGCAAGACAGTAATACATGTTACTTAGTGTATATAATGTATTACTCTTGATAAAAATTATTTTTGTCAACAGAGCTTTTCTCCCAGGGCCGCCACTGAAAATGAGATATTTTTGGGTCAGTCAGACTTTCGGTAAACAAATGTAAAATACAAATTAAAATAAAATAAAAATAATCCATCCCTTCCCAAAAAGGATCTATCCAAGCACAACAGCAGACTACACAGACTACAGACCTGCTTCCAATTCATGTCAATATTTTGAAAAAATTAGTCTACTTTCAGACATGTGAATATCTGCAAACATACAAAAACACTATCTAGGCACCAGCATGTGTCTCATGTAGGCAGAAATACAATGACATATGTATGGCCATTAACAAATGATGAACTCAAACACTGACAAATGACACCAGACAAGAATAGTAACTAACTGTTGATCTGGCTGATGCTTCTAACATGGTCAGCCATCAACTCCTTGTGACAACACTTAAGACATTATGTGCTTGACTCAGTATTACCGCTTAATAACCCACATTTACCACACCATAACTCACTGCAGGCCTCAAAACTTTATCACCTTACCTATGCTGTTCTATTTTTCTGACCTCTTCAACTACAGGCTACATCAAATCAAAGTCCTTATGACAAAATTACAGTAAAACCTAAGCTAAATTATAAATGGCTTCACACTTATATACAATAATTTCATCAAGAAATCTCAGCTGTGACATTCACTCTATCATTGCACACACGCACAAGCACGTGCACATACAAATACACAATTCTGGTTCTCTTTTCATAGTATTCACATCACATTACAGGCAGAAGAACAGCTAAAACTTTTACTTTTAAAAGTCTGAAAAATGAACTGTCTTGCACAGGAAGTTATCTACCTCCTTTACAATTCCTAATGGGCCAAAACTATAGCAGAACTTACAGGCTGTTAAACTTCAAAATACACCATCTGAGACTGAGATATGACCCATCTTATTGGTAAGGTTTGTTGGCTGTCTCACTTGAAGATCGTGATATAACCTGGCCCAGAGATCCTCGAGCACTGCTTATGTGTAGCATTATTTTTAAATTCTATAAGTACTTAAATTCAAAACCAAGTAAATACAAATATCAGAATGTGTCATTCTGTCAGAAACTGAAACTCAAATGCCTTTTTATTTGACTATTTTCAGAGTTTGCAAAAATTGCAAGTTGTAAATAACAGGCATGTTTCTGTTTTGGTTCTGAAATGTTTAACGTCATCAAACAATAACCTGGCTTAAAGATCATGAAAATACTTTGGATTATTAATTCCATCACAAATATATATTTTTTTCCAGAACAGTAATCACACACACTCTGTGTAAGAGAAGACTGTAATGCTGTAACAAGTGCCAGACATGTTCTTGACTGGTAACAGCATGTATACTGATAATAAATAAGCCTTCTCTCCGCATGAATCTGCTGCAACATACTCACGACTAGTGTAATTTATCCTCAACTAACCATCCATCTCATTTAAATACTATCATCCTCCAATGTTCGTTCCCCAACTACAAATCCACCAGATACAGCATCAAGTGCATTCTCTAAGTTCAAACACTGGACAGAGACACCCTACCCAAGAAACTACCGTATTTTACAAACAGCAATGTACCCCACCCACAGCATAAAAAAAAACACTAGGCATCAAACACAAGCACTGACCACGCTGTTTAAATCCCCACATCCACAACCCAAATGTTCAGCTCCCCAGTCAATACTGTCCTTCACAGCTGGACTTTAGGAAACCCTTACTTTAACACGATTTTCCAGACATAATTCATAGCATGATCCGGTGCCCAAGCCTGAGAGGGGGGTGCCTTACCTTGTACACTTTACGAAGCACCATCACCCAGTTCCCGATGATCTGCCAATTGCCATATCTCACTGGGATTCTGATCCTGGCGTACATACACATACTCGTATTCTTTAGAGCATCTCTTCTCAAAATTGGAGAGCCTGAACATCCTTCTGACAAATGCCATCCTGTCCCCAAAAGTGCAGGTGCCCTGTCCTCAAACACCGACAGCCACGCTGAAATAAAGATTGAAACATACACTACCTTTGTGCTGGCTTCCTTCTGCTTCCGGCCAGACTACCGGAAGTGAGCTCAATTCCGATAGGCTGATAGCCACGCATGTGATGACGTCAGCGCCGCAAAATTTAAAACCAAAAGTCCGGTTTTGATTGAAATTTCTAACCGGACAATTTGTCAGATAACCGGACAGTCCGGTCAAAAACCGGACACCTGGCAACCCTAATTACAACAAAATCTCAAAGTTCGCCACCAAGTCCAAGTACTCTACCCACCACTGCATACCTCTCCACCTACTGCAATGGCTAGAACTTCCCAACTACCTGGACTACCTTCAACTCACTACAGCCCACAAGCTTATTTTTAAACCTACTAAGTGCCCTGCACTGGCAAACATCTTACCACTATACACCCCTCACAGAACTCTAAGATCTGCCCACCAAAATTTAATTTCTGTGCACAAACCAAATCGTCCCTCAGGTCAGCTTCTCCTATCCTTTTCCTTAGCCAAAAAATGAAACTCTTCCTCCCTCTCTAAGAACTTCTCAAAACTTTGATCACTTCAAAACCCAGCTCCATTCCTACCTCTCCAATAACAGGAAATTCAGTTGCTCTCTACCTACCTAATCCTGCCTAATACATGAATACATCCATACACTTAAAGTGCCTTCCACCTTACCCAATAGGAGATCAGTCTTATTTACTGTTTTCTTACAAATGTGACTTTTATACCATTCTCGGATGATTTAAAACCTTAGTACAATGGTGACTCTGTACTACTGTTCTTTAATGTATAAACATGTAAATATGCATTGTATATTATACTATGTTGCTATTTTACTTTGCTTATGTTTTACTTTATAATATTTACTACTTCCTTAACTGTTACTAATTCTACTATGTTTTTATGGAGCTTTTCTCCCCGGGCCCCCACTGAAAACGTGGTCCTTGAGCCCAGTAGACCTCCTCAGTCATCAAACTGGAAATAAATAAAGAATAAATAAATATTGTAAATTATATGTTGCAAACTGTTTTTAAATGGGTTTGTGTTAGAGAGGTTGCCAAACAGAGTCCTGTTGCAAAGCAATAGTCTTACTGTGTGATGTATTAAAAAGAAGGCTGTGGCCCTGGAAATGAGGGATGTTGCCTTACTGATGCAGGGACATTTCTGCCTTGAACAGAGGTTCTGATAAGTGTAATGTAACAAAGAAGTGACAAGCTGGAAGAACCTAAGTGGCATGGAGGCTTTCTACCAAGAATCCAGACAGGAGGAAGTTGTGTGAATTCTCCTTGCAACTGCAGCTGAACTAATATGAGAGACATTGCAGCTTTTAATTTCTTATCTGTGCTAGAGAAGTATATATGCAAATATTTTTCTTGTGCAATAAAAATCACATTATTTTATAGAATTGCCTCTGCTGTTTTATTTAATACCATGGATATATGACAGAACCATTGTTAGTCAATTTATCATTTTGAAAAAGTGCTTGTTGGTACATGTTTCTGTCTCCGTTTGCACTACAGTCAGCACATTTAGTTAAATGCAACATGTAATTGTATGTGCCTTTTAGTTTGGACACTGTTGGAGTTAATATTTTCTGTTTCCCATTCACACCTAGGCTCAGTCCTAGGACCCCTCCTGTTCGGTATATACTTTTCAGAGGTACATGCAAGCACAGGAGGACTTCGGCTGACCAAGTTAGCAGACGGCTGCAAACTAGGGGCCATAAATGATTCTCCAGCTGATACAGACAACCCCCAGAAGGGTCTCACTGAGATGGATACCTGGTGTCAAAATCAGGGCCTCAAGCTGAATATCAAAAAGTGCATAGTCATCCCCTTTGGAAAAAACAAAGTACCCATGAAATACCACATAGGTGGTAGTCCCCTAAATACAGAAAAAGTAATAAGGGATCTGGGGACTCAAGTAGATAGCAGTCTCTCCTTTGATAATCATATTGCCAAGGTGGTTAGAAAATCCTTCTACGTGGCCCACCTAATCTCAAAAGGGTTCGCATCCAGAACAAAGGAGGTTATTGTGCCTCTCTACTCATCACTTATTAGACCCATTATAGAATAGAACGCCCCATTTGGGATGTACCTTACAAGACACCTGCAACAGTTGGAATGACCACAAAAGTACCTCAGCAAGAGGATTACTGGCCTCAAACAGATGACCTATGCAGCCCGACTAAAGAAACTCCATCTATACTCAGTTGCATACCGCCTACTCAGAGGTGATCTCTGCCTGACATACAGGGCCATATCCAACCCAGAACTGATGGATATGCTCCACCTAAAAAAAAAAATCCCTGAGAGGCACACACTCTAGGGATACAAACCTTACCACAACAATAAATAGGATGTGCTGGAGGGATAGATTCCTGACCCAGAGACTCCCCATGCTTTGCAACAAGATTCCAATATACATCAGGCAGAGCCCTTCACTTGCACTCTTCAAGAGAAACCTTGACGGGTGGATGGGAAACAGAAAATTGACCCCGGGGATCACTGCAGTGTCTCTGCTGGACAGAGGCACAGGGAACTAATGGCTCTGCTGGTCAGAGGCACAGGGAACTAATCTAAGGGGGTGGCGAAAGCCAACACACTCTGGCTAGGCTTATAAATGCCCTTGGGCAGATAGCCTAGTACTTACCTATGAACCTATATGTATAACTACATCTTCCGTTAAAAAAAGGATTTTGCAGGGGGGCCAAAATCCCTACAGCACCCCATTTAATGCCACACCCCTACAACTTAAATATATACTAACTCTGAGACTGAATAAAAAAGGGGAAAAGAAGACACTTCTATAACCTTACTGTCTGAAAATCCAGCAATAAGATGCTGAACTCACATTTACTCACCCCCAAACTTGTACATAAACAAGCACAAACATTTCAGAATATCTCAGAAGTACACATAGTGTCATCATCATATACACATACAGCCTTCCCTTCACGTCTTTAACACAAGCACACTTATATACATACACATGCCAACAAGAACCTTGTACTCAAACACACATACATTTCAACCCAGTTCGGTGACCTTCTTGTTTTAACTTCGAAAAAATCAAATAAAAAAGAATCACTCTAAAAAATCATTTTGAAATAATAAAACAAAATAAACGGTATCCTCTTGTAGGGCAAACTACAGAAGTCTTATGTCAGGCACTATAAATGAATTGGATTGCGGGTATTTCATTTGGTTTCTGCTGATGACTGTAGCAATGGAAATAAGCATGTCAGGTAAACAGGCAAAACTTCCACATATCATTCTAATTGCTGGCCACGACTCCAAAATCCTATCTCATTCCCCGCAATGGATCAGCTTATGGTATGACCATGTTAGATCTTTAAATATCAATCCCAAATCCCTAGCTGTCGTGGACAAATCTTTCCTAAATGACATAAAAATACATAGTCTAATTAAACAGAAAATCAAAACTTTTCAAAATTTATTTTCTGACCTACATTTAACAAATGCACTTATTCTGCTACTACCAATCCATTTTAACCCAGACTTAAAACTAGGTAGCAATGATAAATTTGGACCACTACACACTAATTAAGAACTGAAGAGTCTGGGACTTCTATAGATTTAAAGATAATTCCTTAAAGGATATCCAAATCGAATTTAACCTAAATAACAAACATACAATAATTCTAAGACACACTAAGGAGCTGGTGTCTACTCTTAGAGATATTCCAGATGAAGTAAAAGAAGAATTAGAAATACAATCTCTAATGAAGTTTTTAAAACTTAAAATAAGATGATATTGGTTTCATATCAGTTAATTTCTGCTATCAAGTACCAATCTTCTCTGACATACGCTCATTACTGGAAGGACAAAAAAAAACATTTTAACCGATGCTCATTTCCCTCAGGCTTTAAATAATACAAACAAGTTTTCCCCCATATATGAAACTAGTATATACCCAGCTAATGATCAGTAATAATGCTTACTACAAGCCAGAACATCTAAATAAATTCTTTCCAAGTAATTCCCCCCTTTGTCCTTTCTGCCCATCACAAGTGTCTGACCTCTTGCATATTATTTGAGTACTGTAAGTATGCACAAAGTTTATGGAACTCATTAAGGATTAAACTTGAGAAAATGGGGTATGGGAACCCTATCTTGGGAATTTGTTATACAACATATAAATCCAGTTGATATGCCTAAAAACAGACTTGATTATCCTGACTGCCATCTTTGAATTAGCCAAACTCTGTATTACACAAAACTGGCTAGACAGGACAAACATAGAATGGAAAGGCTTTACTAGCATGGTCCCTAAATATATTACTTCCTACAAGCTCATTATAGGGAACAGAAACAAGCGTGTAAAATATCTTAAGCTATGGAAAGCTGTTCTGGACCACATACATTAAGTTTTATAACATAAAAATTTGTCCCAACCCATCCCTCCTTAACTGCGGAAGTCCTTTCCTCTCATAATATTAGCAAAGGCTCTTGCTACCCCCATAGTGCCTTTTTTAGGCAAGGCTCAAAAGACAAACCCACCTCCATAGGTATCACAAGGGATAAGAAACTAAGAGTAATGCTACTCAACGCCAGAAGTCTAAACCTCAAGATGCACGCACTCAAAACTCTCCTTAGCATGGAGAACATTGATATCTGTGCAGTAACAGAAACCTGGTTCAAGGCTCTCGAGAGCACCCCAGCACTACCAGGTTATACCTCATACCATGCTTTTCGGCCCCAAAACTTGGACCGAACCACAAAAGGAGGGGGAGTATCAATATTCGTCAAAGATACCCACACCTCCAGGTTGATGGCACAGCATGAAGCATCAGAGACTATCCATGTGCAACTAACAGTGGGTAAAACTGCCTTCCAGTTTATAGCCTGCTACAGACCACCCTCCCAAACCCAGGAACCCCACTCGGCCTTCCTGAGAACACTGGAAAATATGAAGGTCTCTCCAAACACCATTATATTGGGTGACTTCAACTACCCAACCATAGACTGGGAGCGTTACTCTAGCTCCAACACCCTAGACCAAAGGTTCCTAGAATTTATAAACTCAAATGCTATGGAACAACTTGTTACCACTCCCACAAGAGGGGAAAACATACTGGACCTGATCATCACCAACATGGGGACTCTATGCTCCAGACCAGAAGTGTATCCCTCACTGGTAAGATCAGACCATGAACTAATCTCACTGGATATTCACATCCCAACCCCACCCCATGCCCAGAAAACCACAGTGAAAAACTTCTAAAGCAAATTTCACACTCCTCAAAACCAAGGTAGAATCCTTCAAAGCCCCCAGGCCTGTGGATAATATGGCCCAGACTGCAAAATACTTTATAAACGCATTCTATGAACACCTTCAGGAATGCATGGATCATGCAATCCCAAATAAAACCAAGACACAATCCTCCAAAGGCAGATGTCCTGTCTGGTGGACCCCAGCCATAAACAAACTATACAATAGAAGGAGGAAGCTACTACATGATAGAGCAAAATCCCAAAAAGGGAAGGCATCTCTGATCAGTATTAGCAAAAAACTACGTGCACTCATAAAATCGTCTAAGGCCAGCTTCGAGAGAAAAATTTCAAAGGACACTAAGGATAATCACAAGGCTTTCTTTAGTTATGTTAGGAACCTGGGTGGGAATTCCCAGATATGCTCAGAATTAGTCCAAAATGACAAAAAATACACCGAACCCACAGACATTGCCAACATCCTAGCTGACAGGTTCAGCGCAAACTTCTCCCCACCAAAAGGGCTAATATCTATCCCAGCAGAGTGCTGCCCCCCTGACATCTCAGATGCTCAGGTAAGAGCTGCCCTCTCCAAAGCAAGAAACACAGCATCAATGGGACCAGACGGTGTCCCGGGCTGCGTCCTACATGAACTCCAAGAAGAGCTAAACCCAAACCTAAAACTACTGTTCAATCTCAGCCTTACTACAGGATATGTACCCAAAGAGTGGCGTACAGCAACAGTGGTCCCTCCCCACAAAGGTGGTGCCTCAACGGATCCTGGAAACTATCGCCCCATAAGTCTCACTAGCTTGGTCTGCAAAGCTATGGAAAGGATCATCATGGACCTTATAAATAAAGATATTGGGGACCTGCAGACACTGGATCCTACCCAGTTCGGCTTTGTTAAGGGCAGATCCTGCCTCTTGAACCTGGTCGATTTCTTTGAAACAGTCACCAAGGCCATTGACAAGGGGAAGGTGGTTCACACAGCCTACCTGGACCTCGCAAAAGCCTTTGATACAATACCCCATTTGGGCATTATAGATAGGCTCACCAGCTTAAATATAAACCCCTATGTCACTAGATGGGTTGCAAACTGGCTCAAGGACAGAACCCACATGGTTAGAATAGCTGGAGCCATGTCAGACTCCAAACCAGTTACAAGTGGCGTCCCACAAGGCTCAGTCCTTGGACCTCTCTTGTTCGGTATATATTTCTCGGAGGTACAGGCCAACATGGAAGGACTGTGGCTGACCAAGTTCACAGATGACTGCAAACTGACTCTCAAATAGACTCTCCAGCCGACACAAGCATCCTCCAAAAGGGCCTCTTGCAATTTCAAAAAATAAGTGAGACATTAAAAAAGAAATAAATAACATGCAAGGCCTTGTTTGGCACTTGATATACACTACTGCACAGAACCACATGTTTAGTGTTTAGTAACATTGCTGTCAACAAACAACAGAATAGACTAAAATTAAAGTATGCATTTCTCTACTTCTTACAAGTACTGATGCAGAATAAAATGAATCAAATCCACCTGAATAAATCAGCTGATGAAACACAACAAAAGAAGAAAATGTGGCATAATATAGAATAACCCACGCCTGGGTGTGGGTAATGCTGTATTTACCCACGGTTGGCGTGGTTTGGTCACGAGGGAGAAGCCCGAGGGACCAGACAAAGCCAACCGTGGGTAAATCCAGCATTACCCACACCCAGAAGTGGATTATTGCTATTGTACAATGACATTATTTAAGAAAAAAAAATAATTACTTTTCTTAAATAATGGCATTGTATAATGCCTCCTTGCTGCCCTTCCGCAGCTGTCTGGTGTTCCGTGGCAGTTCTGATGTACTGCGCATGCGTATGCCTACGCAGTACATCAGAGCTGTGGGCAAAATCAATGGAGAAAGCAAGATCTCCGTTGATTTTTACTGTTTCGCTATGTTAAATGGGTTTAACATAGCGAGACAGCTTTAAAAAAAGCAACGCAGAAGCCCAGCATTAACCGACTTTGGATATTATTTCACTTCGGGGAATTCATCAACTTGACTTACAGGAAGGCAGCAATTTCAGAAGCCAGCACAAAGGTAGTGTGTGTGTGATAAGATGGGTTTTTTTTTTCAGTTACCTACATTTGAATGAAATGTGTGTGTGTTTTATGTGTAAGAGAATACCAGGAGAGAACTAATATTTACTTTTGCTACAACAAAATGTTCACATGCATTTGAATTTATTAAATTAAGCACCAGTTTCTATACTATCACATACATTGAATAAGTAAAAGAGAATATGTTAAATGCTGGTTAGGTGATTTGACTGGTTAAACATTGTCATTTAAAACTTTATTTCTAGAAGGAGGTTACTAAATCTGAAGTGTATAACTTGGAGACAAAACACAATAAACAAGATGCAAACAGGGCTCTGGGTTACATGGAGGATTGCTAGAGGAGTTCTTCCCACTACAAAATAATATTTTTTTGTGTCCATTTTTCTGTTTTGGTTGTTGGGTGAACTGTGCATTATACTGAACTTTTGCTTAAACATTTGGAGAGTACTTTTTTGGCAACTTGTTGTATAGCTGAATGTCAAGAATGTTTAGTTTATAGTTATCACATCCAGTAAATCATGCATCACACATGCTCACACACACACACACACACACACACACACACACACACACACACACACACACACACACACACACGCACACCACACACACCCCTACCTCACACTTGTCTGACTGTTCATGGTGGTCCACTTCGTAGTCCAAATGTCTTCTGGTATTAAAATTCTACCCACGTGGAAGACGAAGATGTAAACAATCTTGGCTTCTGCATCTGTGCAACCGGACATGAATGGCGTTCTTAAAGACGAATGCCCTTAAAAAAAGTTTTTTTTTCTATTTATAGTGTGGGTGTGGAAGTAGACTTTTATGATGGAAATGTTATGAATTGGGCAGTTTTGTCATTATTGGTTCATGCATTTTGTTTCATTGCCTACAGTACAGTCTACTGGAAAAAAATGTTCAAACAATAAATTTAAAATGCACTCTAACAAGTGTGCTGTATTATACAAGGAATATAATTTAATAAAGTCAAGAAGGTGTATCAAAGAAAAGAACACATGTATGTTTCTTGTTTTACATGCAAGACCCTACGATTTGCAAACAAACCAAAGGTAATCTTTATCCACCCATGGCCATGCATTTTCTTTGGATGTGGTGTGGGTTTCAATGCTGTTTCAATGAATGTGAGTTTCAAGGGTAGAGAAGTTTTAATGCCATTGCCAAGTTTATTTCCATTGTGAGTCAGTATTGCTTTATTTACCAGATGTCTGTCAGTGTTTGTGCTGTAAAATGTGAAAAATAAAATCCAAATAATTATTGTAGAAGAGTAGTTTTAATGCTAAGTCTCTTTTCATTGTGAGACTGTATTGCTTTCTTTAGCAAATGTGTGTCAGTGGTTTGTGCTACAAAATTTGAAATAAATGTTTTAAATTAAATCCAAATATCTGTAATCACTGTATAAGTAAATCAGAAGACAGTATGCACAGTGAGAGTTTTGAACAGTGTTTATGGCAACTGGGGAGAAATCGGCTGAAAGCAGGCATCTGGAACAGAAAAAGAGGGCGTTCCCATCAGCTGATGTCACTGTGATGTCACAAAATGGGTGGCGCATTAATGGGAGAGGGGGTGGGAATGGCTGGAGTTATGGGTGATGCGAGGGGCGTGACCTTATTCCGGTTTTAGCCACAAAGAAAGCTGGCAACCCTAGTTGTGTTCTGTGATTATACTATCAACTTCTAGGTGCATTCAAGCACTCTGCACTCTGCAGACAAGGTGTCTCCATCAAGACATATGATTCTGTTTTATATACACAGTGAACTGCTCTTTTGTTTTTATGTGTGACTCCCTCCAAAGAACTGTATAAACTAGTTTGTACTTGTTTGCTAAAAGCTGCAGTGAGTTAGGCCTTCTGCCCAGGGGTGTAGCTAGGATTTTCAAATTTGTACTCACAGCTCTCAAACTGCTACCCCCCTCCCCAGCCAAGCTACGGCCATTCTCGTAATTCACGGTTCGCTCTTTTAGTGTCGATGAAGAGGCATTCGCTGTAATGCCTCTTCAATAATATAATATAAATTCACTCAAACTCGGTTCCTTGAATTGAAAATTAACCTGAAAGTCAGTTCTTTGAAAAATGCAGCATGGTAGTTGGGGTAGAGAATTTATGCTTTTGTTTTCTGTAACTAAGGTACAGGTTTTGAGCTTGAATAAATTACTAACCACCTGCTACCCCTAACTAGGATGTTTCATTCACACACACACCCCTACCTACCTCTTAGTGCAAGAAATATGGACAAAGCCTAAAATAAACAGGGACAGATATTAAATAATGCTCTCGTGAACTTAGAAAGTTGCTAGAATAACAGGATTTGTGCTAGTATGAGAAAGTTGCTAGAATAACAGGATTTGTGCTAGTATGAATTTTTCTAAAGGACATGAAGTCTGAAACTCAAATGTCTGTCATTATTTAGCAACTTCAGCCTTCAATGATTTTCTAGAAAATCACAAAATTTATGAGGAACAGACAAAAAATATGGGGCAAAAATCTGGACATTCTGCAAAATTTGGACAGTTGAGAGTTATGCTACCTACCTAACACACACACACACACACACACACACACACACACACACACACACACACACACACACACACACACACACACCTCTCAACCTCTTAAAGCAACAAACTCATAAATAAAACTGAGGCAAAGGCCCAAAAATAAGGACATTTTTTAAAATATTGCTCTTATAAACTTAGAAAGATAATAGAATAGTAGTAGGTCTTGCATTAGTACGAATTTTCTGAAAGGTATGAAATCTGAAACTCAAATGTCTGCCATTATTTTCTAACTTCAGTCTTTAAGAATTTGCCACTAATTTGCCAGAAAACCTCAATTTTATGAAAAACGGACCAAAAATGTGATGCAAAAATATAAAATTGCCAGACAATACAGCTGGGAACCTGTCAAAAAAGGGACACCATTTTAATATGAGCACAGTTAACTTAGAGCAGCTGACAAAATTAGAGAATCTACATGCATTTCTGAAATAAAAGTAATGTATAACTCTGATCATTACAGTTATTTATAAAAGTAAACCCTCCACGTTTTCTTCCAAAATTGTTATTTTGTGGGAGAGATTATTAGGGGGAGAGCAACACTTTGAGCCAAAATTGGGGACAGTTGAGAGGTTTGGATATTCCTAATTCTATAAAGCGATTTATTTGCACATACCTCTCAACCTCTTAATGCAGGAAATCTGGACAAGGCCAAATATATTGGGGGAACATACAAACAGTACTAAAAACTGATCTTGTATAAACTTAAGACAGTTGATAGAATATCAGGTCTTGCTTTAGTATGCATTTTTCTGAAGATTATGACGTCTGAAACTTAATGTCGGTCATTATTTAGTGACTTCATTCCTAAATGATTTGCCAGAAAAGTTTTATTTTGCATTTTACAGCACAAACACCAATAAATATCTGCTAAACAAAGCAATGCAGTCTTACAATGAAACTAGACATAGCATTAAAACTGCTCTGCCCTTGAAACTCACATTAATTGAAACAGCATTGAAACCCACATTCAAAGAAAATACATTTTGCCAGTGGCAGATAAAGATTAACTTTGGGCTGTTTTCAAATCATAGGCCCCTTGCACATGAAACATACACATGCTCTTTGATACACCTTCCATCATATAAGTCTACTCAAACTTCTACAGTCCACCAGTATCAGTAAATATGCACAATCTCTGAACTAGTAAAAGCCATCTACATAATTCCACATTAGAGAAATCTGTAACTAATGAAGAGGCTGCTGCTAGCAAACAACTTTATATTTCATGGTTTCATCTACAAATAATGTGCCTGTTGGCCTTGATGAATAAATTGCCTATGTTGCATTAAAAACAATGATACGCTAGTAATATTGCAATAGGGAATGGATGGCAAACTGATAACAGGTTCATAGTTACTACTAGATATCTTCACCAAAACAGACTACAGCATCCACCCCCCTTTACAACACAGTACAGTATCAGCAATGCATCTACCTACTGTGGGAGAAGAACCCACAGCCTTCTGCATCAAAAGCAAGTACACTACCTGTTGTGCTATTAACAGTACAAGCAGACTCAGCATAAGCAGCACTAAACTTTAGTTCCCCTGCAACTCTCAGCTCCTTGTAAAATGTCGACACTCAGCTGTATCTCTGAACTTTGCAGCACAAGAAATCTGCTAAAGTTACTAAATTATCAGAGTGCTTGGGATCATTTTGTTTTACTCATTGTCTTAAAAACTAGGCAAAGCTATTTTAAACCTGTCTGTTACTAAAATTTTCTAACACTTTAAATTTATTGTTCTTATCATGTTCTAGTCTTAGCTTTGAAATGTTTTTCAAGGTATTTATGCACTACCAGTTGGGCAGCACTAAAAGTCCAGTTATATAATTGTATTGTTTGTTTATTGTACTTCAGGGGTTATATCAGCCTTAGCTAAAGTCATTTTAACCTTTTTTCATAGTCCATGTAATAATTTCCCTCCATTTCCATCTCCATTTTCAGAACCTTTTCTGTCAGCTAGGATAACAAGACATTTGTCAAGAATATTCTACCTGTTGTGCTATTAACAGTACAAGCAGACTCAGCATAAGCAGCACTAAACTTTAGTTCCCCTGCAGCTCTCAGCTCCTTGTAAAATGTCGACACTCAGCTGTATCTCTGAACTTTGCAGCACAAGAAATCTGGAAAAAGCCAACATTTATTGGGGGGGGGGCAAAAGCCCAAAAACCAGGGACACATTTTAAACATTGCTTGTATAATTTTGGAAAGTTGCTAGAATAAAATGCTGTGTTATCACCATGCATCTCTTGAACTCAGAACCATATGCACTATAATCAGTGCAACATACCACTATGCTAAATCAGCAGTTTGAAAAACAGGAAGACAAACTTAATGGCTATCATTTAGATAGCTCTCAACCTCTTAGCACAAAAAACCTGGACAAACAAAGCCAATAATGAGGGAATACAAATTCAGTTCTCACTTCACACCTTAGCACAAAAAGCCTGGACAAACAACAAAAACAATAATGGGGGAAATACAAATTCAGTTCTCAGTTCTCACTTCTCACCATAGCTCACAACCATTAGAAAAGCAAATCTGAACAAAGTTCAGAAATGGTGGTGGTTAGGGACTTTAGGCTCTTCTTACCCTGAAGCAAAGGTACAGGGTTTGAGCATAAACACCTATAGCCAGCAGGTGTATCATGTGGGGGGCACTTACACACACTTTGTGGATTGATTGCCTTCCAACTATTCTGACTTAGTTTCTATTTGCAGTCTTGTTATAATTCTGAATGAGTTATTGTAGCTGTGGTCTTATCACACTCCATAGTAACAACTTCATTTATTTACATTTCTACTACTGACATTCTCTTCAATGTTATATGAGCCATCTCCCCCACATCTGAAATGAATTAACACATTACTTGCTGCATTTTCATTTCACAGAAAACAGCACATATCTTTTTGCAGTTTTAGATGTGGAAGCAGACAACTGAGGTTTAGACATTATGTCATAAACTAATAAGTGATCTGCTAAAGTTACTAAATTATCAGAGTCCTTGGGATCATTTTGTTTTACTCATTGTCTTAAAAACTAGGCAAAGCTATTTTAAACCTGTCTGTTACTAAAATTTCTAACACTTTAAATTTATTGTTCTTATCATGTTCTAGTCTTAGCTTTGAAATGTTTTTCAAGGTATTTATGCACTACCAGTTGGGCAGCACTAAAAGTCCAGTTATATAATTGTATTGTTTGTTTATTGTACTTCAGGGGTTATATCAGCCTTAGCTAAAGTCATTTTAACCTTTTTTCATAGTCCATGTAATAATTTCCCTCCATTTCCATCTCCATTTTCAGAACCTTTTCTGTCAGCTAGGATAACAAGATATTTGTCAAGAATATTCTGACTGCATTCACTGTAGTGCCATACCAGTCAAACATGACCAGGCTGGATTCCAGATCATGCTCCGTGGTTAGCTTTTTGTGGCAGGCACATGATTGGGATTAGTGTGTACACTGGTCAGCACAGCCACTTGTTGCTGTAGTTGTACCAGCTTCTAGTCAGTCTGCATTTTAGCATCAACCAGCATTTTCAATAAGACTTTGATGAATGAGGTCATTGGGAAGCACAAAAAATGCTGGTAGTCACAAAGGACAAGCAGTAGCAATATTTTTGGGGGACAATAGTAACAACAGTTCCAAATGTAATTAATAGTCAGTCATGTAATGTACTTGACAGCAGATGTATAAAGAACAGTATATGGCAAGTCCTTAACCAAGTGCCTCTGAACACATGACCAATGCAAGTTCAAGGAAACATTGGAGATACTAGATATAGAAAAGTATGCTTTTCATAGGTTCATAGGTTGGTACTAGACAATCAGCCCTAGGGCCTATACAAGCCTAGCCATAACAATTCTCTGGCTATTTCTTCCCACAGTATTTACTTCCCTGGACCCCTGTCTAGCAGGGTGACTGACATGATCCCCGGGGTGAATTTCTTATCTCCCATCCAATCATCAAGGTTCCTTTTGAAGGGGTCCAAAGAAGTGCTCTGCTTGACATGTATGGGCAGTCTATTCCAGAGTGTGGGGAGTCTCTGGGTTAGGAACCTATCCCTCCAGCATGTTTTGTTCATTGTGATGACAAGATTTAAATCCCTGGAGCATGTGTCTATGAAGGATTGGGATTTCTTTAAGTGTAGTAGCATGTCCAACAGCTCTAGGTTTGACATGGTCTTGTTATGTTAAGCAGAGATCGCCTCTGAGTAGATGATATGCGACAGAGTATAAGCGGTGTTTTTTTAGACGGTCAGCATAGGGCATCTGCTTTAGGCCTGTGATTCTTTTAGTGAGGTATTTCTCACTATTCTATAGACTTATTTATTTAAATGAAAACAGCAATTTTCTTGGTTTTTAAAATTAATAAAAGCAGCGCATTCTATTTTTCTACAACACATGTGTACAGTATATGTAGCCCTTGCAGCAGACTGTACATGAACGAAAAGTTCAAGTTATTGGCATTAACCAGGCCCTGATTCCAGTTTCCACTTCTGAGTGGTGCTGTATGTCTACCAGGTATACCTCTCCAACTTTCCATATTGGGATCATGTACTCCATAACTTTGTGGAATTTAAACTCCTGCTTACCTCTCAGGTGATCTTCTGCTTGAGGAGTTAATGTCTGCTGCCTGCTTTCAAGCTTCCTCCATATATACCACAATAATTCTCAGTTAATATCTTCTTAGTTAACTAACACATGCAAATTCCTGACTAATGCTGTGATAAGACACATTTAAAGGCACACACATTTTGCCAAACAAATATGTTTTGTGTGTGTGTGTGTGTGTGTGTGTGTGTGTGTGTGTGTGTGTGTGTATATATATATATATATATATATATATATATATATATATACACACACACACACAGAGAAAGAGAGGGAGAGAGAGAGGCAGCATGTGTCAACTCACTTTCTTTCAACCTTTTTCTAGTAAGGATCAGAATGGCACCAGACTATGCAGGACAGATCAAGCTTCCCCTTTCCTCAGCACAAATTCTAGTCCATCCTTAGGGATCCCTAAGTATTTATGGACTAGTTAACTGATACAATTCCTTCAACAATATGAACACTATACCCTGAATCAGCACCAGGACCACTTATTGCCATGATTTTAAGGTGCTCCAAATACCTCTCAACTGTACAGATTTTCACATAATGTCCAGATTTTTGCCTTATATTTTTGGTCCGTTTTTCATAAAATTGTGACTTTCTGGCAAATTAGTGGAAAATCATTAAAGATTGAAGTTAGAAAATAATGACAGACATTTGAGTTTTAGACTTCATACCCTTCAGAAAATTCATGCTAATGCAAAACCTGTTATTCTACCAACTTTCTAAGTTTGTAAGAGCAATATTTCAAAATTGTCTTATGCCCTGTATTCTTTTAGTGAGGAACCTCTGTGGACATTCCAGTTGTTGGATATGCCTGGTTAGGTATATACCAAAGGGGGCATTGTACTCAATGATAGGTCTGATGAATGCCGAATACAGTGGAACAATGACTTCCTTGGGCTTAGATGCCATACCTTTGTTTGTAAGTTGTGCAACATAGAATGATTTCCTCACCACTGTAGACACATGATGGTCATAGGCTTGATTACTATGTGTGTCCCTAAGTCCCTGACTACTGGGTCAACTCTAAGGGGTGTGTTGTCAATGTGATAGTTACCAGGGATGGATGACTTCCCAAAGGATACTATTATGCATATGATCTTCATTCATTCATTACTGATGGGGTATTGGTTCTATCCTCGGAACTGAGTTGGCCATTATACCAAGCTCACGCCAGCCAAAAAACTCTCAAGCTAAACTTACTCATAGTGCCCCTCTCTCTATCTCCTCAGATCGAGTTTGCCCGTAATACAGGAGGAGAAAAAGCAGAGGCTTTATCTGAGCAAATCCCTATTATAAGGTAGGACCAAATCTGAACCGCCAGAAGTCTTTCGGAGGGGGATGGTGGGTGGGAAGTAAAGAATGAATGAAGAACAACAACACAGATGGAACATTATGGTAAGAACATAACTGATTTATCTGATGTTGTTAATCTTCATTCATTCCTTACTGATGGGACAGATTCCCTAGCTACTTCATTTTGTGGGAGGCCCTATGGAAGAATATTTCTGAGTACCATTAAACCAAAGGAAGCTCTCCCCCTGGAGACCAAATCCAATTTGTAATGAGTGATAAAAGTATGAGTTGTGGCCCATGTTGCTGCTGCACAAATGTCATCCATGGAAGCTCTTGCATGAAAGGAGGCAACAGATGTTGGGACTGATCTGGTTGAATGCGCTTTGACCTCAGATGGTAGAAGAGGTTTGTTTTGTTGATAGATAAAGCAAATGCAGTTTCTCGACCATTTAGATAAAGTGACTTTGGAAAAAGACTTTCCCATTTTTGGCCCGGAGAATGATACAAATAATTGGTCAGACTTCCGTTGTGATTTAGTCTTGTCCAAGTAAAATCTCAACTGTCTATGCACATCCAGCAAATGAAGTGAATATTCCCCTTTGTTAGAAAAGTTTGGAAAGGAAACTGGCAGATCAATTGTTTACTTGATAGTCAAATTGGAAACAACTTTGGGTAAAAAGGTAGGGTTAGTCTGGAGTGATACTCTGTTTTTATGGAAAGCCATGCAAGGACGTTTTATGCATAGGGCTTGTAGTTCAGATATTCATCTTGCTGAGGTAATGGCTACCAAGAATAAAGCTTTCCAGGATAAAAATGTTATATCAGTAGAGGCAGCAGGTTCAAAAGAAGTCAAGAATTGTAGAACTAGTATCAAGTTCCAAGGCTCGATTGGTTCTTTGAAGGGTGGTCTAATGTGTGTGACAGCTTTCAGAAAGGTTTTACAGAGATGGTGAGAGATTAAGAATGAGTCCTGGAAAACATTGTGGTAGTTAGAAACAGCTGCAGGTGTACTTGTGTCATTGAAGCTGCAGCCCCTGAATGGAGAAGGTTTGAGAAATAGTTCAGTACTGAAGTAAGAGGAGCTGAAAAAGGATGTATTCCTTCTCTTGAGACCAGATTATGAATCTTCTGCACTTGCTCAGATAAATTTTCCTTGTGGATTGTTTATTGGAAGAAAGAAGAATGTGATGTACAGGGGAAGATAGGTTATTTTGCCTGGCAATTACTGGAAGTGGAGGAACCAAGCTGTCAGCTTCAGGCTCGATATGTTTGGATGTATCAACCCTTGAGGGTGCGATAGCAATTCCGGAGTTGGATCCAGAATCCATGGTTGATGCACTAGATGAGGCCAGAGAAAGGGAAACCAAACTTGTCGGGGCCAATAGGATGCAATGAGGATTACTTTGCTTCTCAGTCGAAGAGCCTTCTTTATAAATTGTGGGGTCAGAAGAAGGGAAGGGAAGGTATAAAGAAGTCCCATGGACCAATTTTGAGCTTCCCTCAGGGACTCCCCCTGCAGGGGAATTAGGGCAAAATAGTTGCTGCATTTGTGGTTCGCGAGGGATGCGAATAGGTCATAGCAAGGCTGGCTCCAGCAACTGAAGATCTTTGTCTCTATGATAGGATTGAGGAACCACTCGTGAAGCAGGAGAATGTATCTGCTCAGTTTGTCCGCAATTACACTGGAATCCTCAGGAATGTGCGTTGCTATAAGAAAGCGGTTGGAAGCTATCTACCAATGCCAAACTCTCATGGCCTCTCAACACAATGGGTAGGACTTGGTTTCCACTTGCTTGTTGATATACCAGACTATGGACATGTTGTCGGACTGGATAGCAATCATCCCTGACTAAAGGGCAGGTTGGAATGCTTGCAATGCTAGAAGCACTGCCCTAAGTTCTAGGACACTGATATGCAGGTTGGCCTCCACAGGTGACCAAGTGCCTTGGACTGTCTTTCCCTGGAAATGCCCCCCCACCTCATCAGGGAGGTGTCCGTGGTCACTATGGCCTTGGGCTGAGAGGGGGAGAAAGATCAACTCCAAAGGTCTGTTTCTGGCTTCATCCACCAAATTAAGTCTTGTCTCCATAGATTTGTTATGCAGATCTGAAAGGACATTGGATGAGTCAAAAGGGTCCCTCAATCCTATCATAGTGACAAAGAACTTCATTTTTTTCAGATGATATTAGAATGTCATTTGGCCTTGACAAATGTGCAAAGGCAACCTTTAAAGCAGGAAAACTGCAGCACCAGGAAAATATCAGTTTTGGGACAAGAATGTGATCTAAAAGAACTTGAGCAAGAGAGAGTTTATAAATACTTGGGAATTGATGAAGTATCAGCAATAAAACATAAACAAATGCAAATAAAACTTAGTAAGGAATACTTTAGAAGACTTACAATAATTTTGAAAACAGTATTGACATCTAGGAACAAAATCCAAGCTATACATCAATTCAATCTCCCTGTCCTAACTTACAATTTTGGAGTGACTGATTGGCCCCAAAATGTGTTGGATAAATTAGTTATTAAAACAAGAAGGATGCTTTATGCCCACCAAATGATCTATAAAAATCAGTGCATACCGAGATTATATATACCCCATTCTGAAGGAGAGATGGGCCTCCTTGAAATTGATTACATGTATAGATCTGCAATCGTGAGACTCCATACATATCTGCTGACCTCACAAGACCCAAACATAGTGAAAGTTTTGAAACATGAGGAGAATAAATCTAAGATGACCTCTGCTTAACCTAGCAGAAGCATATCGACATCAAGCAGGAATGGAAATCAAACCAGAAGTAGATAAAAATCAGGCAGCAACTGAATGTGCCAAAAAACAAAAGAAAGAATATAAGGTGAAGGACCAGACGAGAAGGCAAGAAATGTGGAAAATGCATAAATATAGTTGCAAGTTTAGAAAACTTGTGAAAGAACCTCATGTTGATCAGGAACAAACTCAGGAATGGTTAAGGAGAGGTTAATTCAAAACAAGAGATGAAAGATTAATATTGATGGCTCAACATAGTAGGCTACGTACATGCTGTTTTACAAAGTCCACTGAACATGTGGGAGAGACAGACAAATGTAGGTTTTGTAAAACCAAATTGGAGACATTCGCACACCTTACTGCTGGTTGTGACATACTAATGGCAGAAGGACTGTATACTGAAAGACATAAAAATGTGGCAAGACTGCTGCACTGGGGATTGTGCAAACATTATGGTACTAAAGTGGCTGAAAAACACTGGAAACCTGAGCCACAAAGCATCATAGAAAATTATGAAGTCTACATCACATGGGATCATCCATTACCAACAGTTCAAAAGATAGATGCTAGAAAACTGGATATAGTGGTCCAAGAAAAGAAGAGAAAAGTAGCATTGATCACTGAAATCTCCACACCCAGTGATTACAGTGTCCTGCATACAGAGACACACAAAGTCATAAAATATCAGGATTTGCAAGCAGAAACGAGAGCAATGTGGAAGAAAGATACCCAGATAATCCCAATAGTAGTAGGAGCAATGGATCTTATAAAGAAGAGTTTACCATCCTATTTAGATATACTACCAATACATATAACTCAGTACGAATTGCAGAAGGAGTCATTATTGGGCACGTTGTGGGTGCTGCAAAGAGCACTTTTGGCTGACATCAAAGAGTGAAACAATATTAATTTCATAAACTTTAATCGTACTTTGACTTAGGAATGGGGTCCACTCCCATCACTGTATTAGAAACCCAAAAGATTTGGAGAAATTAAAAAGGGCAAGACCATAGTCCTAATGGAGAGATGAAAGGGGTCTTAATGGAGAGATGAAAAGTCAGCAAGCAAAGGAGAGTAGTAGTAGTGCTGAAATTGAATTCATCCTCATGTTCTGATGAGTACCTTCATGAGGTGGACCCTGTTTTTCACAAAATCTCACCAAGGTGACACTGATATATAAACTGTATTTATATAGCACATTTCATGGATAGAAGTCAAAAACAAAAAAAAGATAGCTGGGTGCACAAGACCCAGGATAAAAAAGTACCCAGTCCTGGTAGGCACACTGGTGCCAGGACTGGAAAAAATTACAGTGTAGAATCCTCAAAATATGGAAACATTCCTACAATGGGGCCAGGCTGGGCCCAGGGGAGGATGACGCCCTTGTTATAGAAGGAAGTAGCAGTCCACAAAAATAGATTGGCCAAAAGAAGAGCCATAAAGATGATAGAGTGGGCCATTGAGGATAAGAAATAAATGATGTCTTGTTACTATTATGTAGATATACAAAATAATTAAGAGACAAATTAGAGGTAAGAAAAATACTTCCACAGGAAAAACTGTCAGAAGCTTCAAATAAAATTTGCGTTCATTAATACAACAGATTTTTGAAAAACAGTATATAGATCAAGAAACTTTGATCTGTTTGGAAAAAGAATCATCTGAGGAAGTGTGAAAATATAAACAACAAAACCTAGAAATATCTGAAAAATATTAAAAAGAAATATGGACATGGGAAAGAAAAAGAGATTTGATATGGTGCAATATTTATGCAAAGGAGAAAACCAAGTTAACTAATATAGAGAAGGCAGCCCCAAAGAGAAATACAGACAAAGGCATCCATATATGGAAAATTTCACAATAAAATATGAATATCACAAAGATGGAATGTGGAAAAGAAGATTGGTAAAGCAGAAATTAAAGCAAGAGAAGTTGCACTTATGGAGTTCTTGTGAAGTGAAGGATTTAATGCAGAAGGTCTAACACAGACTACATCACAACATGATGGAGTGAGTCCCCAGAGTAAGGAAAAGCAAGATTAGGAGACATCTGAAGAAGAAATATGGACATGGGAAAGGAAAAGAGATTTAATATGGTGTAATATTTACGCAAAGGAGAAAGCAAAACTAACCAATACAAAAAGAGCAGCACCAAAGATATTTGAAGAAAAATATAGGCAAAGGAATCCGGATATGGAAAACTTTACAATACAAAAAATAAGAAGACTAAGAGGAAAAGTAGAAAAAGAGATTAGTAATGGAGAAGTTAAAGAAATAGAAAATGAGGTTATGGAGCACCTGCAATGAGAAGGATTCAGTGTAGAAAATCCAATACACCACAACAGGATAAAGTGATGGATATCCAAGTTAAGGAGAAACCAGTGGAACAGGAAGCAATTGGTCAGATGCCATATCAAGATATTTTGGAGCTTTCCACAGGAAACCAGTATAAATGTTCACTTGAAGCTAGACAGCAAGGAAAGGAACAGGAAACTGTGGAAACTCTGATGCAGTCAGTGCTCACGAGTGATAGGCCAGTGAGTTCACATATGACAGAGCAACAGATGGCACAGGATGAAACTGAAGAAAAGGTGCCAGAGGAAGATGCTATAGAACTTTCTATAGAATGCCAGCAGGAAACAGAAATCAAGGGATGTGCCCTCAGTTTGGAAGAAAATGAGCTAAGAGAAGTTGCTTGATTTAATAGACATGGATATATATACTGGGATCAATGAGAGAGATAGACTGCAGAAGGTCAATAAAACCCAAAAAAGTAAGAAGTCTAATAAAACAAATGAATGCAGTAATTAGGACTGTCCATAGAGATCCATGTGATATAACAGAAGTAAACAGGATATATTACTGTGCTGCTTAATCACTGATAAAGTTCGACCACAAGAACACAGGGTAGTGAGGGAAAGGAAGGGGAGAAATTGAATACCGTCATGGATAAAAAACTATAAAGCAGTTAAGACAAGAAGTGTCACTGTTAGAAGACTATAGAAGAGGGAATAGATCAACAAAAATACTAAGAAAGCTAGGTGTGATTAAAGCAATGCACAGTATTAGAACAGACCAGGATCTATCATGCACTATTGCAAATAAACTAAAAAGTTCAGCACAGGTGGAAAAACTTAGAAGATACACAGATAAATATAAGGGAAAAGTACAAAATAAGCAATTTGTTGATGATCCAAAAAAGTTTTCTAGAGAATTGGGAAATAGAGTAAAAGGAATTGAAAGATCACCAAAAAAGAGGAAGTAGATACATTTTGGAGCAGTATCTATGAAGATCCTGTGGAACACAACAAAGATGCTAAATGGATAGAAGAAGTGAAAGAATAAGAAGTTTAAAGGTACAGAATATGAAATGGAATGAAGTAACAGCCAAAGGGATTGAAACAAAGTTAAGAAAAGCTTCTAACTGGAAAACCCCAGGCCCAGATGCAGTACCTAACTTTTGGTTAAAAGTATTAACATCTCTGCACAAAGATTTAGCCATGAGGAAGAACTATTTATATGCACACCCGAACAGACACCACACTGGCTAACAACAGGCAAAACAATGCTCTTACTTAAGAGTGAACCTGCAAGCTACCCTAAAAATTATAGACCAATAACTTGCCTTCTGACGACGTATCAACTATACGCAGGAACTGACGCTGACAGAGTTTATAGTCATTTAGAAGAAAAATCAATTATGGCAGTAGAACAAAAGGGCAATAAAAGAAAGTCATATGGAACAAAGAATAATTTGTTATTAAATAAAGTCATAGTGGAGAACTGTAAAAAGGGGAAGAATCTAAGAATGGCATGGACTGACTAAAAAAAAGCATTTGATAGTATCCTACATTCAAGGATAAAAGAGTGCTTAAAAATGTGTAAGATACACTCTACACAGATTGATTACATTACAGTAACCATAAAACAATGGCAGAACACTTTGCAATTAAGCTATGATAAAGGACAGATTATTATCTCAGGGATAAAAATTCAATGAGGGATATTCCAGAGTGACTCTCTGTCACTGTTGCTATTCTGCCTTGCCATTAACCCATTAAGTTGTTTAGTTAACAGCTTAGGCTATGGCTACAATTTGGCTCCTAGAAAATAACAAAGTCTAATGACTTCTCATCTTATCTTTGTTGATGATTTAAAACTATATAGCTCATCAGATGAGGAACTGAAAGCAGAGCTGCAGGTTGTCAAAACTTTTTCAAATGATATTAGAATGTCATTTGGTCTTGACAAATGTGCAAAAGCAATGTTTAAAGCAGGAAAACTGCAGCACCAGGAAAACATCAGTTTGGGACAAGAATGTGATATAAAAGAACTTGAGCAAGAGGGAGTATATAAATACTTGGGAATTGATGAAGGATCAGAAACAAAACATGAACAAATGTGAATAAAACTCAGTAAGGAATACTTTAGAATACCTAAATTAATCCCAAGAACAGCACTGACATCTAGGAACAAGATTTAGAGTTATGTACTTACCATAACTTGGCATCTGTGTTATCTGTAGTCACCATTCATCACACTAGGGTCTTGGATCCGAGCCGGCAGACACAGACAACAGCTTAGCTCAAGCTCCTCCGCTCCCATAATGCTCCGCTGCCCTCCAATCCCTCAGATCGAGTTTGCAAAAGGAAAGAAGACAGACCAAAGCAGTAAAAGTAAAACAGAACCAACAAAATCCAACCAATCTTTCAGGAAGGGGGATGGAGGGTGGGACCGTGATTAATGGTGACTACAGATAACACAGATGTCAAGTTATGGTAAGTACACAACTATAAATCTGATGTTATACAGTCACCATTCCTCACACTAGGGTCAGAGTCCCCAGCTACCTAAATCCTGGGAGGTCACAAGGAAGGACATGCTGAAAAACCATGGAGCCAAAGGAAGCCCTTCCTCTAGAAACCAAATCCAACTTATAGTGAGAAATGAATGCGTGAGGAGAAGACCACATTTCTGCTGCACAAATGGCATTTAAAGATTGATGATCTGCAAATACAGTTAAGGTAGAAACCACCCTGGTGGAGTGAACCCTCACTGGTGCAGACAAAGGAACACCTTCTAAAGAGTGAATGAAGGAAATACATTGCGAAATCCAGCAGGAGACCGTGACTTTCAAAATTCCTCTGCCCTTTCTATTCATAGAAAAGGTTACAAATAACTGGCCTGAATGTCTAAACTCTTGAGATCTATGTAGATAAAAATGAAGTTGACAATTAACATCTAAGGTGTGCAGGATATATTCCCTTTTATTGGTATAGTTAGGAAAAAATACTGGGAGATGAATGCATTGATTGAGATTCATTGTTGATGCCTCTTTAGGCATGAAGGATGGATCTGGCTTCAGAGACACTGTCCTTACGGAAAACTAAGTCGGGTGGCTTGACAGTAAGAGCTTGCAGCTCTGAAACTCTCTTCGCCAAAGTTACTGCCACTAAAAGGGCAGTCTTCCAAGAAAGAAATTTGATATCGCAAGATGCCGCCGGTTCGAAGGGTGGTTTTATCAATGCCTGCAGGACAAAAGTCAAATCCCATGGAGGAGATAGATGCATCACAGGAGGCTGTAAGAGAAAAAATGCCTTTTAAAAAGGCCTTACAGAGGTAGGAAGAAAAGGTAGAATCACCCCTAAGGTGAAAATTCAAAATTGCTGCCAATTGAACCTGAATAGTAGAAAAACTGGCCCCTTCCTTAAAAAGAGAGGTCAAAATGAGAAGGATCTCGGGAATAGAAGCAGAGAAGGGATCCAGATTCTTATTCTTTGCCCAAATGGAGAACCTCTTCCATTTACTGGAATAAACCTTTCTAGTGGAAGATCTCTGGGAAGCAAAAATAATATCCTTTACGGGTGAAGCTAACCTGGACTTAGCCAAAATCACTGGAAGTGGACATAGCACACTGTCAGACATAGAGTAGAGCTGCGGGAGTAGAGACGGGTGAGAAAAAAATCTGGAATTGGATTGAACACCCAGGGTGGATGCCTCAAATGAGACTGTAGAAGGTGGAACGACACCTGCTGAGGCCAAAAGGAGGCAATGAGGATTGATCAACTCTTGAGGTGTCTGGCTTTCTGAAGTACTCTGTGGATTAAAGGCAAAGGAAGAAAGGCATACAGGCCATGGTAAAGTCTATCAATGAAACTGAAGAGGCTGGTACCAGGATTGATATTAGTGTCGAGGGCTCTGATACCTCCGAAGAGGAACATAAGTTGGAGTCTGTGGGGGAGGGATGATTATGAAGGAGTTGTAAAACCTTTGTCCGCCAAAAGCTGATCCACAAGTCTCACTACATCGAATTCTGTAAGGCGCCTGGAGGAAAGTGTGGACATCCCTGATGGGGAATCAGGGTGTTCTAAGAAGGGGCTGCACTCCTGTCCAAGGAAGGGATCCACTGAATGGGAGTATCGGGTCTGAGGCAAAAATTCACCTTTTGGCGCCATGGTTGAGGGACCAGAGAGATGTATATGTGTGGGGACAGTGACCAGAGTTGGGAAAACTATTTTTGGTGCCGAAAGGGGGGTCTGTACTGTAGCAATGGATGGTTCCAAACAAGCAAGTGGTACCATGGGCAAATCTTGAGGCAGTGGTGCCAAGGACAGTACCACAGTCATAGGTACCAATGAGGATGACGGTATTGGAGTTGGTGGTTGGGTTTGAGATATAGAGTGTGGCACTGTAGAAGGGGTTTGAGGCCCCAGTGCTGAAGATTCTGGTGTCAATTTTGGTAATTTTGTCTCCGGTTCTGATTGAACCAATTTAATCCCTCTAATGCATGGAGAAGAAGGAACAGACTGGCTCCTTTTCTTATGCTCTTTTTTAAGAGGGGGTGAGCCCTCCATCTCAGAAATAGCCTCTGAGAAAGGAGTTTTTAAAAGTCCCTTTAAAATCAATTTATTTTTTCTTTCAGTTAACGTCCGTGCACTAAACCCAATACATATGTTGCATGGTCGTTCAACCTTCAAGTGTTGGACCCCTAGACAATAAACACAAGAAACATGACTGTCTGAATTTGGCATTTTCCTACTGCATTTATCGCACTGCTTGAAACCTGTAGTTTCTTTTTTATCAGCCATCCTGAAAAGGTTTTGGTAAGTACTCTGTATCAGCATATCACCAAATGAAAAAAATTACTAAACTGCAAACAAATACACACTAGAGAAAGTTTTTTTTTAAACAAAAAAAAAAAAAAAAAAAAAAAAGGAAGAATATCACAGTAGTTGAAGGAAGAGAAAATAAGAGAGGGGAAATACCAACAATGGTATAGGGAGTTACCTCAGATGTAAAGGGAAGGCCTGTAACAGCGGTACAAAAAATACCACAAAAGTTGGTAGGAAGGATGAGAAAAAGCCTGAAAAGGTAAGCGAGAGGTAGGAGACTAACAGAGGAAAATATTTAACAAGAAAGACTCAAGAGAAAAACTCTGAAATATAAAAGTTTGAATTGACTTAGCTTGAGAGCTGGCTTGACACGTCCTGAAGTATACGTGGCAAATGAGATCTAATGTGATAGAGAGAGGGGCACTATAGGTAAGCTTAGCTTGAGAGTTTTTTGGCTGGCATAAGCTTGGTATAACAGCCGACTCGGTTCTGAGGATGGAACTGATACCCCATCAGTAAGGAATGAATGAAGATTAACAACATCAGATCATTTCTTTTTTTGGCAAATCAGTGAGGACTGAATTAATAAAATAATGATAGCCATTAAAGTTTCAGTCTTCATATCCTTCAGAAAATTCATGGCAACACAAAACCTTTTATTCTAGAAACATTCTAAGATTGTACAAGCAATATTTAAAATTTGTCCCTAATATTGGCCTTTATTCCCCCATTAATTCTGGCTTTACCCAGATTTCTTTTGCTACAAAGTTGAGAGGTATGATCAATGTAACATAGTATGTGTTAACTAGAGTTCACAGTGTGGTACAATATTCATTATACGGTATAGCAAAGGCTACTCTATGTCCTCATACAGTAAGAAGTTTAGCACTGTATTGCCAATCTTGTACTGCTTAATTCTGCAATTGTTTTTAAACCCTTGATTGTATTATTGTTTTCATTTTCTCAATGTAAATTACTGTGTGACCAACATCTTATATTAACTTGTATCTGTTTTTATCTGGTTGTAAACACTGGACTGAGCCGCAAAATGTTCCACATGGATCAGTACTTTACCCTCTCAACAAATACATCAATCATTCATTGCATCAATCTCAGCAGCAACCTACAGTATAGACAACACATGACTCTAGACATAGAGTCAGATCTCTGTACCTTTGTAGACTACTCTCTAGCCTTTGAACACCACATAGTAAAAGTAGTCAGGACATCCTTCTGTATAGCCCAATTAAACATTAAATGTGTATTTCATGTAGGACAAAAAAGTTCTCATTTCACTACACTTTGCCATGATCCAACCAAAAAAACATAAAGCCTCTGTTAGTATATATCTATCCAAATGCATCATACAGCTAGAACAGCCCAGATATTTCTAACTAGAAATACAAGAAACAAAAAGGCGCTAAACTAAAGTCTCTCAGCTATCAATACACACCCTATACTGTAGTATTTTGTGACAAGGACCTAACCTCCTTTGGTTTTCTACACTTCCAAAAATCCAATGGGTTCACAGACCCCCAAACTAGAACCATTTCATCCCTATCAACAAAGAAATAAGACAAGCTAGATGGACAGATTTATTATTACTCAGTGCGTTCATCATTTCAGGTTAGGATGCTACAGTGATAACCACAATTCCTTTAAATCAAACCATGCTGATTGGATGGGTGCCTGCAAATCCATCACACTTCTGATCTGTTTTGCATTTTGCTGACAAGTGACACCCTATGAAGGTGAGTACTGGCAAAGTGATTGTGGTCCATGGACTAATTATGTCCTATCAAAATGAAGGAATCCAAGATGGCACACCAAATGATGAACCATTTCAAAAATATATAAAAAGTTGGTACTGCAGAGCAGTGCATACCAAGTCTGAACTGCAAGAATTATGGTATGCATGACAGAAGCCATAACAGGAATAGCAGCAGTAACAGTACAGCAGCTTGTGTTGAGAGCCACCGTCAGAGCCTGTGTTCACAATGTTGTGTGACATGACTACCTACACTTTACAGAAGGAGAAACAGACAGCAGCTGTCCTCCTATCACCCAATATTCTGATAAGACATGGACCATTTCTGAGTAGATAGGCATGCAGTAAGGGACCTAGTCAAACTTGCGCATCCACAATCAAAATCATGATGGCTGTCTGGTGCGCCCAATAATGTGGATGCAATGGTATGGGTAGCACTGATTGTCTTAGCTACAGAGACATTGCATGAAGCTAGGGGTGATATATTAGGTTCATTACAGCCATACTATTTCCAAAACATTATGCTACAGTATGTGAAAGAGCATAAATGGTTGCTCAAGAAAGCAGTGAGGTGAGAACCAACAGTGCGTGGGCTATTTTATGACATCATCCATTTCTCTAACATCCCAGGAAGTACAACTTGCACCCATGTTACTATCAAGGATTAATCAGATGCAGATGGCCTGGAATACACTAATTGGAAGGGCTTTCACTCCATATCATGCCCAGGCTATTACATGTAATGTGTCTGTGTATCACCCATGGCCTGGAATGCACTAATTGGAAGGGCTTTCACTCCATATCATGACCAGGCTATTACATGTAATTTGTCTGTGTATCACCCAGACAGTTCATATGATTCACACATTTTCTGTACATACAACCTGTACCAAAGCTTCCTGCAAGGACACTGTCTACAGGGTCACTTATACCAAAGATAAGGCACGACAGTGACTACTGGCAAGGCCTATGTGGTCATTGGGCTAAAATAGCCTTGAAACTCATACAAATCCTACTTCGTGCACTGAGCAGTCCACACTTACTAAGTTGAATACCCAAAAGAAAAATGAAAATGCCTCCCTTAAATTGCTAAACTGTAGCAGCAAAGACTGCAGTCTAATCACTCTAATCTACTAAACCTATTCATTTGACAGAGCTTAATCACTGGCAATGAATGAGAACTGACTGCTGATTGTGATCCCTGACATCTTACAACCAGGATAGCTGCCCCCTTTAGTCCATGTAGTTATGGTACTAGTGGTACTTGCCCTGTGAGTGCCAGAATGCTAAAGTAATGTTGTGGCACCATAAAGTACTTTGTTGTAAACAGCGAATATATTGTAAATATGTTGTAAACTGTTTTATAAATGGGTTTGTGTAACAGAGGTTGCCAAAGAAAGTCCTTTTACAAACCAATAATCTTATTGTGTAATGTATTAAAAGAAGAGCTGTGGCTCTGGTAATTAGCGATGTTGACATCTTGATGCAGGGACATTTCTGCCTTGTGGTAAGTGTAATATAAGAAAGAAGCAACAAGCTGGAAGAACTGAAGTGGCATGGAAGCTTTCGACCAAGAATCCATTCAGGAGGAAGTTATGTGAATTCTCCTTGCAACTGCAGCTGAACTAATGAGAGACATTACTTTTATTATCTTATCTATGCTAAAGAAGTATCTAAGCAAATATTTTTTCTTGTTTAATAAAAATCACATTACTTTATGGAATTGCCTCTGCTGTTTTGTTTAATACGATGGATATACGACAGAACCATTGTTAGTCAATTTAACATTTTGAAAAACAGATGTTGTTGGTGCATGTTTCTGTTTCACTTTGTACTACAGTCAGCAAGTTTAGTCAAATGCAGCATGTAATTTTATGTGCATTTTAGTTTGGACACTGTTGGAGTTAATATGTGTAACTACATAGGTTCATAGTTGTGTACTAGGCTAATGGCCCTGGAGCCTTTACAAGCCTAGCCCATAGAAGTGCCCTGGTATCGTGCTGCCTGACATCTTCCATTAAGATTTTGCGGGGGTCAAAACCCCTACAGCACCCCATTTAATCCCCACACCCCTACAACTTAAATATATACTAACTCTGAGACTGTATAAAAATGGGGAAAAGGAGACACTTCTATAACCTTCATGTCTGAAAATCCAATAATAAGATGCTAAACTCACATTTACTCACTACTAAACCTGTACAATAACAAGTACAAACATTTCAGAATATCTCACAAATATACATAATAGTGTCACCGTCATATACACATACAGCCTTCCCTTCATATCTTTAACACAAGCACACATGCATACACATGCCAACAAGGATATTGTACTCAGACTTACATTTCAACCCAGTTTGGTGACCTTCTTGTTTTAACTTAGAAAAATCAAATAAAAAAGAATCATTCTAAAAAATATACCAATTTTCATTTTGAAATAAAACAAAATAAATGGTATCCTATACACAGGACAAACTACAGAGGTCTTATGTCAGGCACTTGAAATGGGTTGGATTGTGGTATTTCATTTGGTTTCTGCTGGTGACTGTAACAATGCAAACAAATAAGCAAGTCAGGTAAACAGGCAAAACTTCCACATACCCAGCAGCATTATCCAGCTCTGTTGCTGAAAATCTCAGGAATTCACATAAGATGAGAGATTCAATCCCTTCCAAAGTATCTTAAATTTGCCCCACAGTCTTCCATCACAGTGAAGTGTCTGGGTTACCCATTTTCATTCAAAGCACAAGATGAAGTTATGCTTTTCTGAAAATTCAATTGCAAAAAGCATAGTTTCAGACACAAACTATACCTTTTTTGCAGGTGGCAAGCTCCCACTGCCTCCACCATGCCCTGTCTTATATATACCAATTCCATTAGCACATTACATTGGAGAAAATAAAAAAATACCGAAAATACACCAACAGCTTACCTAATCCAGTGGATTGATAAAGTCACCCATGACATTCAAAATTCACAGTACAGACACACACAGGTTCATAGGTGTGTAGTAGGCCAATGGCCCTGGAGCCTTTACAAGCCTAGCCCACAGGATTACCCTTGCATCTTGCCAACTGACCATAGTTCCTAGTGCCTCTGTCAAGTACAGCCACTGGAGTGATCCCTCGGGTGAATTTTCTATTTCCCATCCACTCATCAAGATTTCTCTTGAAGAGGGCCAGTGAGGCGCTCTGTTTGACATGTATGGGAAGTCTATTCCACAGCATGGGCAGTCTCTGAGTTATGAACCTGTCTCTCCAGTATGTTCTGTTGAATGTGGTAATGAGGTTGAGGTCTCTGGAGTGTGTGGTGTGGAGGGATTGGGATTTCGTTAGATGTAGCATTTCTAACAGAGCTGGATTAGACATGGCTTTATAAGTCAAGCAGAGATCGCCTCTAAGTAGGCAATATGAAACAGAGAATGGAGTTTTTTTAGTCTGTCCATACAGGACAAGTGTTTAAGGACTAGGATCCTCTTTGTGAGGTACTTTTGAGACTTCTCCAGTTGTTGCAGGTGTCTAGTGAGGTACATGCCAAATGGGGCATTGTACTCAATGCTGGCCTAATGTGGGAAGAGTAGAGGGAGACAATGACCTCTTTCTTCCTGGATGTAAAACCCTTAGTAATGAGAGGTGCCACACAGGACTTTCTGACCACAGTGGCAATATGGTGGCCAAAAGAGAGGTTGCTGTCAACCTGTGTTCCCAGATCTCTTATAACACCTTCTGTGTTCAGTGGACTACCATCAATGTGGTTATTCATGGGAACCAGATTTTTCCCAAAGGGGATGACAACACATTTTCTGGCATTGAGCTTAAGGCCATGGTTCTGACACCAGTGATTGGGCTCAGTGAGACCTTTTTGTAGGATGTCAGCATCACTTGGGGAGTAAGTAATAGCACCCACCTTGCAATCATTTGCAATCTTTGCCAGTCAGAGTCCCTTCGTGTTGGCCTGGACTTCAAAGAAGTAGATACCAAACAGGAGAGGACCCAGGACCAAACCCTGTGGAACTCCACTCATGACTGGTCGTCAGTCTGGCTTGGAGTCAGCTACTTTCACACTGTGGGTTGTGTCTGTGAGCCAGTTTGCAACCCAGCTAGTGATACAGGGGTTGATGTCTAGCTTAGTGAGTTTTTCTATAATTCCTGAGTGGGGAATGGTATTAAAGGCCTTGGCCAGATCAAGGTAGGCTGTATGAATCACCTTGCCTTCATCCACAGCTCTGGTGACTGATTCAAAGAAGTCAACCAGGTTGAGAAGGCATGACCTACCCTTCACAAAACCAAACTGTGTGGGATCCAGAGTTTAATGATTCCCTATATCCTGTTTATTAGGTCCATGATGATGCATTCCACAGCTTTGCATATCAGACTCATCAGGCTAATGGGGCAATAGTTCCCAGGGTCTGTAATTGCCCCTCCTTTGTGGGGAGGAATGACTGTAACAGTGCACCATTTGGTAGGGACGAAGCCTGAGGTGAGGCTATGACTGAGCAGGGCACACAGATGAGGTGCCAGTTCACTCTGTAGTTCATGTAGGACACAGCCAGGGATATTGTCAGATCCCATAGAAGCTGTATTCTTGGCTTTGGACAGTGCTGTTTTAACCTGTGCAGCAGTAATACTGGGTGCCTGGGAATCTACTGCTATTGTGATTGGTCCTTTGGGTGTGGAGGGGTAAAGTTGGCACTGAATCTGTCAAACAGTATATTGGCAATATTTGTTAGCTGGGTATAGGACGTACCACTGTGCAGTAGCTCAGAGCAAATCTGGGTATTGCCATGGAGATTCTTTATATAACTATAGAAGGCCGTGTGACTGTCTTTACTATCTGCTGCAATTCTGTGTTCATAGCTAGCTTTAGAGGATTTGATGAGGGATCTCAACTTTTTGTTGAGGTTGTTAAGGGAGTTTTTCCAGTCTTGGGACATCACCTTATTCCACATCAGTTTCCTCTTTCTGTTGTAGAGTTTATTTATGGCAGGGGACCACCAGATTGGCCTCCTTTTTTGGAGGAGAGTTTCTTGGTTCTATTGGGTATGGCAAGATCCATGCATTTGTGTACGTGTTCATACAGTGCATTGGTGTATGATTCTGCAGTCATACAACTATTTTCCATTTGTACGGGTGCTGTGAAGTTAGCCACCTTTGTATTTAGGAGCCCAAAGTTAGCTTTGGAGAAGTTTTCAATGGTGATTACCTTTGCAGGGGGTGGGGTGGTAAGGATGTGGTTTTCCAAGGTGATTAGTTTGTGGTCGGATCTAACCAGGAAGGAGTTGACTATTGCTGTAGAGCAATGGTCACCCATGTTAGTAATGACCAGGTCAAGGATGTTGCTACCTCTAATGGGGGTAAGAATGAGCTGGTCCAGTGCAGTGGAATTAATGAATTCCAGGAAACATTGGGCAAGTGCATTGGTACATGAGTAGCTTTCCCAGTTAATGGAGGGAAAGTTGCAGTCACCCAGTATGAGAGTGCTAGAGTGGGCCCTAATATTCTCCAGGGTGCTTAGGGGCATGGAGTGTGAGTATTGGGACATGGTTGGGGACCTATAGCAGGCTATGACCTGAATCACTGTCTTACCCAATGTTAGCTGCAACTGAAGTACTGTATCTCTGATGCATAATTTTGGGCTACCAGTCTGTAGGTGTGTGCATCCTTTATGAATATGGAAACACCACCGCCTTTGGAGCTTCAGTCCAAGATCTGCGGCCGAAAGGTGTGGAAGGAGTTATAGCCTGGTAGTGCAGGGGTGCTTCCTGCTGCCTTGAACCAGGTCTCTGTTACAGCACAAATGTCAATGTTCTCCATTGAGATTTAGACTTCTAGCTTTGAGCAGCATGACCCTCAGATTGCATTTGTATGTAGCTGTTATGGTGGTAATTTGGTGTTTGGAACACTGCCTAAAAAAGGCACTATAGGGGTGGCAAGAGCCATGGCCAGTATCTGAAAGCCCAGGGATGACAGATGCAGACCATCTCTGGCAAAGCATTGAGGTCTACAATCATGTCATCCTAGTCAGACAGATACTGGATCCCCTTAGAGTGACACCAGAAATGTAGTCATTTGTTGAAATCAATCATTTTTTTCTTATATTGTGATATCATTCTGGGTGATGGTAGGATGCTTCTCAGGGCTAAGGTCATACCCGCCTAGGCTACATAATCCGAGAGCTACTTCATGTCTATTTTCATGTAGTCCAGGGAGGTACATCTCAGGTCATTCACACCCACGTGTACAATGACAGTCATATTTGTACCTGTTGTTGAGGGACCTGAGTGCGTGCATTATGTGGTGGATCCTGGCACCTGATAGACAGTTAACTGTTACTTTCTCCTTATTCAACCTAGTGAGTGGGACATCAGTGTGCCTCACTATCAAGTCATCCTATGACTAGTGTGTTGGGCATGCTGTTTTGCTTTAGGGTCTTTGGTTGAGTGGCACACTGTTTAGGAGAGTTATGTGTCTTGTGATTAGTGTTCTGTTGTGGTGGTTGAGTGTGTTTCTGCCTTGGCGGTCTCTGCTGTTTGGGTAGATTTTTATTGAGAGCCTCCGTGAAGGTGGGTGTTTGGTTTGTGTTTTTATGTGAAGCCCCGTCTTTGGTGGGGAAAGGGGTGGTTCCAAATTTGGTAATGTGCTCCCCCAAATTAGTTTGGGGGGGGGGAGAGGGGGCGGTTGGGGTTCAATTTGGATAATTAATTTTAATGATCCGGAACTGATTTGAAGTAAGGGGGGGTTTTTGTCAAATGTTTTTTGAGAAGTTTTGCTTTCATTTTTTTCCAAAATTTCCAAGTTCAAAGTTTAATAAGATAAAATCAGGAAAAGAACTAGCAGCTAAGGGAAAAATTTTAAAAAAGGTTCTAGAAACTTTCCTGGTAAAAAACTTATCTGGTAGACTTTGGGGTGGTAAAAAAAAATGGGGTTTTTTCCCAAAAATTTTGGAAAAAAGCCCAAAGCAATAAACTAAAGGGCCCGAAAAAAGGGGAGAACTACCAGTCTTTAAAGGGAAATTTAAAAGAAAACTTGGGGGCTCAGAAGCTTACAAAAATCCTGGATACAGCAAATCTGTATCTGGAGACTAGTTACAGAAAGGGGAAACAGCAAATTTTTTCAGAAAAAATAAAAAGATAAAAAATTCAAACGGCAACTACAATTGGGGAAAATATTAAAAAAATACTGTTTAAATAAAGCTTTTTTAAAACTTTTCAACAACAAATTGTTTTTTAACTTAAAAAAAATGGAAAAAATCTTATCTGGAAAAACTAGTCAGAAACAAAGGGGAACAGCATTTTTTTTTAGAAAAAAGGGAAAAAGGAAAAAAAATTCAAGGTTTAAAAGGGAAACTGCAATTTTTGAGTGTTAAATTTAAAAAATCAACTGAAATAAAGCATAAAAAAAAAAAAAAATGTATTTTTGAAAATTAAAAATTTTTTATTTTAACTCCCGAAAAAAAGGGAAAAATAAAAAAATATCTTATTTAGTTTGGGGGCCAAAAACAGTAGAAAAACAGAAACCCCTTTTTGTGGAAGGAAAGAGACAAAGTGTAATTTTTAAAGAAAAAACCCGAAAAAAATTGTGCCCCCTGGCCTAAACCTACCTTTTTCCCATAGAGCTTAACTCAGAAGCAGGAAAACCCCACAAGAATGATGGGTTTTTAAGAAAAGAAAAAAAAAAGGGTTTTAAAATTAAAATAAAATTTAAACCCCCAATTTACCCCCGAACTTTTAAAACAGGCAAAAAAAAAAAAAATATGTTTTTTTTTCAGCCCCAAAAAAAGCTTTTAAAAAAGGCAGTAGAAAAACACATGGAAAACCATTCCCCAAGCTTTTTGGGAAAACCCGGTCTTGCACAATTGTTCCAATTTTAAAGAACTAACCCAATTCCTGTTGGGTTGGGCAATAAACAACTCCTTTGAAAAAATTCCATTGGAAAAACTTTCCCCCAAATCAAAAAAAAGGACCGAGGGGTTTTAAACCCCTTCTGCCCACAAAGATTTGGAATGCCCCCTGGAAAATTCCTTAATGTTAAAGGCCACCCAAAGAATCCAGGGGGAATACATTTACAAATCACCATATTAGTTCTCCCGTATTCACTTGCCCAAGGATTTAACTACTGAAAGGAAAAAACAAACAAAAGGGAAATGGTTTTTAGAACAACTTAAATTTAAGTAAAATCAGGAAAACCCTTTTCCCCCTTAGCATTCATTTGGAATATATTTAAGGTGGGGCCCAAAATTTCTTGTGGGTTTTATTTCAGTTTAATTTTTTAAACCCCCTGTCATGCCCAGACCAAATAGAAAATAACATTTTGCCCGTATCTCCTTTGAAAACAAATTAAAAACCATTATTTTAAAAAACAAATCTGGGTTTTAAAAACTTTTTATAGGAAAGGTAGCATCCAATCAGAAGGTTTAGGGAAACCACTTCTTTTTAGCCTTCAGGGCCCCTTAATGAGACTTTTTTTTTTCCCTGTGCCACCAACACTGCAAAAAATTGAATCTCAAGGTAAAAAAAGATCCCGTTTGGGAAAAAACTCTACGAGTCAAATTAAATTCCCCGTCTCCTTACTTGCATTTAAGGGGCCCAAAAAAACCGGACTAAGGCCTTACTGTTTGAAAATTTTTTAAACCGGGGGGTTTTAAAAAGGAAATGCCCCGTTCTAAAGTTCATTTTTCTTAGAAAATGGTCCAATTGAAAATCAGGAAAATTTTTGCCCCTTCCCCACTTTTCAAACCGAGTGGAATAAGCAAGTGTGGGACACATGGATTAAACATTGAGTACAGCTTCAAAAAAATTTTCTTTAAGGTATACCAACCAACCAAAAAATAATGATTCAAAGCCCCCTGGTTAGAAAAACTCTAAAGACCCCTAGGGTTTTTTTCCTCAAACAATGTTCAAAAATCTGTCTTCCCCGGAGGGGGGGGGGGGAGTCACTCCCTTAATTTTCTCAGTTTTTAAAACTCGGGGGGAAAAAAACTATGCTTCCGGGTTTCATGTAAAAAGGGGTTATTAAATTGGGGGGCTCTTTTTAGTGTGAAACATACACCACATGGTTGGGGGATCTAATAATTAAAATGCCTCCTCGGGCTGGAAACTCTTTTTTAATAAGATGAATCCCCCCGCTCCTTCAAAGTAGACATTTAGAAAATCCCAAAAATAACAAAGGACTAAGGCAAAAAAAAAAAGAAAAAATAATTAATGGAAATTATTAAAGCACACTTGGCCCCCCGTTTAAAAGGATTTTCTAGTTTTTTAAAAATAAAATTTTGGTCAAATTTAAGGAAGTAAACGGCAAATTTGGTAAAAAGCAGAATTATCTTTCTATACCAAAAAAAGCAGCCTTTTTATCAGAAGCTGTGGGTTCCATTAACCCGGTAGTAGTTAATTTTTACTTTGAAGGTGATTAACTGCACACCCCAATCCCCGGGAAAAGCATCCCAAGGCCCCCAGGGGGGTGTAGAGGATGTAAAAGATCTCATATCACTTATCCAAACAGCAGGGTAAGTTCATGGTGCAATGGTCAAATTTCTCCTAGTCAGTGTGCAAACAACCTCAGTCTCCCCTGGATAGAGACCATCTGCCTAAGAGGGACTAACCTGGGCAATAAAATGTGCAAATAAATAAACTAGTTATAACTCATGAACATGAGACTTGTGTCATCATACCAGTGGTTGCGGTCCTCTGCAAAAACACTGCAGTTAAAATCTATATTAGTTAAAGATATTGTGATGTTATTCTGGATTGTAAGATCTTCCATGGTACAATAGCTGTTAAATATATTTCTTGTTTCTCCAATAGGAGTCCTGCCACCAAATAGACCACGTGTTAAAAAAGGGTCAAAGGGCCTCAGAATCTAGGCTGTTTTCTACAATATATTATTATTTGTGTAGCAGTTCACTGAAGACAATGGCAAAACAAGCACATGTGTGCGCCCCCCCCCCCCACACACACACACACACATGCGCGCATTCATATTTGGATGTCATTCAATTGATCTATCACCTTTTCTAACCACAAATGGTCTGAAAAGGTGATTTAATTACAATTACTCTAATGGCATTTTTCAGTACATTTTACCAGTTATAACTCTGATAATAATGTTTGTGAGTTTTTGATCAGTGGTATGAATTTTCTTATAGATTTATAACTAATACTATTGCTTTATCACTGTTACCTGGATCAGTGGCGTAACTACAAGGGGCGAAGTGAGGCAATTGCCTCAGGGCGCCAAATGGCAGGGGGCACTTTAGGCAGGGGAATCCGCTGATTAGGTAATCATTTAATTTAATTTAAAAAAAATATTATTTTTTTTTTTTTTTAGGGCATTCTTCTTTAAGAAGAAAGAAGTGTAGTCATGAGCGTGCTGACATCATCGCGCAGTGCAGCACATATCTTCAAGTTTGCTAGCGGGAACCAAAACGGACGGTTTGGCGGACTACTTTCGAGTGAGCGGTTCGGTTTAGAGGAGGACTACTTGCGAGCGGGAACTGAAACGGACAGACGGAAGATGGGATTTCAGAGTGAGTAATGTGTGGAAGATGGGATTTCAGAGTGAGAGGTGTGTGTGTGGGATTTCAGAGTGAGAGGTGTGTGTGTGTGGGATTTCAGAGTGAGAGGTGTAGGTGTGTGTGTGTGTGGGGGGGGGGATTTTCAGAGTTTTTTATGTGTATATATATATATATATATATATATATATATATATATATATATATATATATATATATATGCTAGGGATTGCTTTGCTCATTATGCCTACTGTGCATGGAGTTTTTTTTTTTTTTGTGGTAAAGTCACTGCTCTGTGATGTAGTATTTGTAACTAATCTGCACTGATCTCTGATAAATAATTTTATATTTTGGATGCTGCTTTATTAAAGGCATTCAGTTATGCTATTTAAATCTGTTTGTGTTGTATTGCATATTTATTCCATTAGGCAATGTGGAATGAATCTTTTTATGGACCTTTGTTTTAATCTTTTGTATGTACTTTACAACTGATGCAGACAATAGTATAAAACAAATGCAATCTGCACAGACAAGATGAAACAGGGAAAATAAAATGTATTTTCTGTGAAGGAGAAAAGACACTGAAAACTGGAATGGTGACAAGAAACAAGGGTCTACTTCAAGCCCCAATCACTTTAATACCACTATCTCATTGCTAATGACTTGGGCATCATCTTGCTGTTTGCATGGCTGGCCACTCACACTTGAATACAAATTGAGGTGAGTTGTGGTAGCCAATAGAAATGATAGTAGCTACCACACCTCTCCCAAATTATGTATTTGTGTTTATAAGTAATTGTGGCAGCTGTAGGTTGAGCGGGAGGGAAAGTTAAGGTTTAGGCAGCAATCAGGAGGGATTTAAGGTTAAAGAGGGGATCTCTAGATTTAGGGAGCAGGTAAGAAGTTGGGAATTAGGGAGCAATCAGGGACTTTAGGTAAAGGGAGAGGGAAGGATCTTTAGGTTTAGGGGTGAGTTTAGGTATGAGAGCAGGAGTAATGTTTTATGATTAAGGAGCAATTGGGGACTTTAGATTTATGGGGAATAGAGTTTTGTCTTAGGAAGTGATTGGGAATTTGATGGTTAGGGAGAGGTATGCTATGATTAGAATTAGGGACCAGGTGGGAGTTTTATGGTTAAAGTAAAGTTTCTGGTATGACTATATAGTTCAATAGTGATGAGCTGTGGGAGAACTAGGCCATTCACCAGAACCAGGCTAGTGGGAGTTAAGAGAGTTAGGGTACTTGTCAGTTAGAGCAAGTGGTAATGAGCAAGTGTGTAACAAGCTGCCAGCATAAGAGCACTTGTCATAAACCTAATTAAAAACTGTGTTCTAGTGTGTGTGTGTGTATATGTGTTTGTTTTTTTATCACGAAATTTGTTTTGATATGTCCCTCTAGCTGGTCAAACAGATATAGTACTTTCTGTTGATTTATTAGATGGATTTCATCTTGTATTGACAATATTAATACATTTAGGTTTCTGAGATGGAGGTCACTATGACATCACATATCAATGGCTGTGCTGTATTGATAGCTGAGTGATTTTGTGGCCAATCAGATTCTTTCTTTGTGACTGCCATTTTCTAAAAGCTTTTATATGTAAATTAGGAAGTAAAGGTAAACTAAAAAAGTCATGCTAACAGTTACCAAAGAAGGCTGGGTGTAGGCAGAAGGTAACAATGAGAAGATAAGAGATTATAAATCCTCCTCTCACCATTGCATTTCCCTTCACTCCATAAACTGGCTTGAACTCCCCTTGATACTGAAAATGAATGCCAAGATAGACTTTTAACAATATGCTGGATTTTGGCATTTTATGATTCTGCTTGAAAGATGAAAGAAGGCAAAATGTCCTTACCCATGCTGTTCCTATAAATATCTCTACCACTTGTCAAAATATATTAATCTGCAGCTTAATGGAACTCTGCAGAAATATATTTTCCACTGCACTTACTCACACATTAATTTATAGACTTATACTTTTGTTTCATCCAGTTTCATATAACAGGAAGCAAAATCTTGCCCTGGCAAGCAGTGAGTACAAGCTAAAGAAACAATCCTGTATAATTTTAAACAATGGTTTAAAGTAAAGGATACACATGGATGTTTTCAGTTTAATTCAATTACTTACTGTCCTCCCATGTTACAAAGACATGTCTGCATTATTTCTTCCTGGGCCTCTGCTGAAAATTGTTTTTTTTGTTCCAAGTCAGACTGTCCTGATTAACAAATGTTAAATAAAATTGACAGGCATTTGAATTTTCAGACTTCAGGATTCCGAATATTTAAGTCCTTACATATTTGATGGTGCAGTGGTAGCCTCTGTTGAAAATTGTTTTTGTTCCATCCATTTGGCTTCGGTCATCCCGATGGCTTGGGTTCCCGAGGGGGGGGGGTTGGGGCGCCTAGGAAAAGTTTGCCTCAGGGCACTTCTAACGTAGTTACGCCACTGACCTGGATTGTGTGAGCTGGTGGTGCACGTCCAGTGTTTTTCCCTTACCATTGTAGAGTGACTGCAGAGCTGTAATATATAATTGGGCGCAGCAGAGGAGCTTTCTCCCCCCTTTTTTTCTTTTTTTGCATTATGTTGTATTATATGAAGTGTGTTTAGATCAGCTGTGTCATATTTTTTGTGTATGGATATTCTGCCTTTTAGATCAAATGACATATATTAATTTCCATATGTGTGTGTGTGTGTGTGTGTGTGTGTGTGTGTGTGTGTGTGTGTGTGTGTGTGTGTGTGTGTGTGTGTGTGTGTGTGTGTGTGTGTGTGTGTGTATGCATAATCTCTCATTGATCCCAGTAAATATTGATCCACAAATGATTGACAGCTAATGGTTGACCAGGACAATCATCAGTAAACAAAGGATAAAAAACAAATGTTTTTTTTTTTACAGGGCAACCCCCACAACCCCCCCCCCCCGCAACCCTCACTCCTCCTAATTATATATATATATATATATATATATATATATATATATATATATATATATATATATATATATACAAACTCTAAGATCACAGAACAGTGAGGAAAGGGCAAACACCATGAACCCCACTGATGCATGATCTGACAGTGATAAATTTTCATTAGCCAATGAGAGATTTTCTTCTCATAAACATATATACATACATTTTATATATACATACACGTGTGTGTGTGTGTGTGTGTATGTGTATGTGTATATATATATATATATATATATATATATATATATATATATATCTATATATATCACGTTATCAAAAGATGAAAATAGCGAACATCGGCCCAAAAACATCTAAACATGAAAACATTGAACATTCAGAACAGCGAATTTTTTCCCATGGAAAAAATGTTCTGCTCCGAAACACATACACACAACACAAGCACATCAGATAAACAGCAATCACACACATACACTTAAATTCCTACATCTAACTCTGCACTAAACTAAACATACACTACTATCTACCCACTTACCTTAACCCAAACCCTAACCCTAAGGTCAGTCACTATCACACACTCACCTAACCCGCGCCCTAACCCTAACTCACTTAACCCGCCCCTAACCCTAAAGTCTGTCACTATCGCACACATGCCTAACCCGCGCCCTAACTTACTTAACCCGCCCCTAACCCTAACGTACAAACAATCGCACACTTACCTGAACCCAACCCGTAACTTTCCACCGCAGAGCTAAGAATAGTGAAGCCACAGAAATGGCCAACTGAATTATTTCCCGAGGAAAGAATTCGCTGTTCTGCAGCTTTGCTATAATTAGTGTTCACTGAATAGTGTTCGATATCAGAACATTCGAAGTTTTAATACTTCAATGTACTGATATAGACCCATATATACATAGATATGTGTATCTATCTATCTATATATATATATATATTTCCATATATGAAGAGAAAGAGATAAAAATACAGCATCTACACACACACACACACACACACACACACACACACACACACACACACACACACACACACACACACATGCGCATACACACACACACACACACACACACACAAACAGTCTTGATACTCTACTTAGATCCCCTAACAATATCCTATTAAAAATTTGGAGCTTGTATAAACTATCTCAAACTTGGCAATATTGCAGAACATTTCTGTATTGTATAATTTCTTGTTGAAAGGTATGACATTATGCAACCTTCCTTTTGTTCTTTGCAACAACATAAGGTCTACATATTATAAGTGTAAAAAAAGTACACAAACAGTATCATCTAGTAAAATAGGTCTGCAGTAGAACACTGACTTGCTAAAATGTCGATGTTCATATCAAACCCATATTGTCGAAACTCCACATCAATGTCTCAAAGTCGAACATCAAAACATCACACAATGCAAGAAGGGGTTGAGTGAGATCATGGCACAGTGGATATTGGGGTTCTGCCCCTAAAGAGCTGTAATGTGTTCTCAGAGTTGATATATAATTAGCAAGGATTGGGGGGTTCAGGGGGCTTACCCTTCTGCAAAAACATTTATTTGTCATGGTCTAACCTTCACTTTGCTGTGAAGGAAAGGTTAGTTTGCTGTTATTTTTTGTATTTCTGTATTGCCTTTCTATATTTTGAATACTGTAGTTTGTTTTCTTCATCTTGTGTTTTGCTTTCATTCTGTTTTAACAGCATATTAAAACTCCCTCCCACCCATTTAAGTTGTCTTGTTAAATACCACTGTCTTTCTAGTTGCCCGCCTCTTATGTTAATCTGACCATATATCTCATTTCTCTCTACTTTCACTGGCTTATGTGAGTAATCACAAAACCATCACTTTTGAAATCCCACCCCTTCAATTATTTAAATTTATTGGCCATCCTACAGTATTTCATAGTACCAAAATACAAAAGTAACCACCCCTTTCAGTCCATCTTGCTGTTTTAAAAATAGTAACTCTCTACTAAACCTTAACTTTTTAAACAGGTAAAACTCAAGTTACCTACTTTCATATCTTAACTTCTCTAGTGCACACTGCAGAGTGCATTCTTTTCAATCTTACCTTTAAGCATCCCTGTTACTAGCACTTTCTCTAATACCTAAAAAGATCATCTCTACTTGACTCCAAGTAGACTTTTCTCTATCTGTTAAACCTAGCACTTGCTCCTACAGTACTTATTACCTTGATACGGCACTCTTATAGATAGCACCCCAAAAAGGCAAACCCCTATTTCTCGGTCACCCACATCCCCCGGAATCTCTTTTAAAGTTTTTTTGTCTAGTCCTTCTAGCATGTCGAGGGATCAGTTGCTAGTGTCCTCTCCTGCTCAGCTGGTGAACCTGGGAATATTGAGGCAATGTTACAATTGCCTCATGTACACAGACAACCCTCTCCTCCTCCCACAAAACACAAATACATGCGAGAGATGCAACTATACGGCCAAACTGGAGGCTGAGCTCTCTCAACATAGGACTGGCAAGACCAGTCAGGAGGAGAAGGTTACCACACACACTATAGACCCAGTCTCACATAGTACCATCACAACCTCAAATCATACACATAAACACACAAAGACATACTCGGCGGCTCTGATCAAAAATCTACCAAAACAGCATAGGCCACCAAAGCAGACACCCAAACAACCACCACCTCAGAACACAACACCTGCAACACATAGACCTCACAGTCAGAGTGTCAAACAGTCACAGCCCTTAAGGCCAAACACAATGCCAGACACACTAGTCATTGGTGACTCCATAGTCAGACACACTGACGTCCCGCTCACCAGACTGAGTAAGGAGAAGGTCACAGTAAGCTGCCTGTCGGGCGCTAGAATCCGCCACATAACGCAAGCACTCAGGTCTCTCAACAGCAGGTACAAATACGACTCAGTCATTGTCCACGCTGGTGTAAACGACCTGAGACGCACCTCCTTGGACTACATGAAAAGAGACATTGAGGAGCTCTCTGATTATGTAGCCCAGGCAGGTATGACCCTGACCTTGAGCAGTATCCTACCTTCACCAAGAATGATGCCACAATACAGAGATAAGATGATCAGCTTTAACAATTGGCTTAAACTCTGGTGTCATTCAAAGGGGATCCAATGTCTGTCTGCCTGGGATGACATGCTGGACAAGCCACGCTGCTTCGCAATGGACGGCTTGCACCTGTCACCCTGGGATTCGGATATTGGCAAAGGCTCTTGCCACCCCATAGTGCCTTTTTAGGCAAGGCTCAAATTCTAAACCTACCACCCTAGAACAAAAGAAAGGAAAAAACTAAGGGTAATGCTGCTCAATGCCAGAAGTCTAAATCTCAAAATGCACACACTCGAGGCCCTTCTCAGTATGGAGAACATCGATGTCTGTGCAGTGACAGAAACCTGGTTCAAGGCTCCTGAGAGCACCCCAGCACTATCAGGTTTTACCTCTTATCATGCGTTCCGGCCCAAAATCCGGACAATACCAAGAAAGGAGGGGGTATCCATATTCATCAAAGACACCCACACCTCAAGACTGGTGGCAACGCACGATGCATCGGAGACCATCCAGGTGCAATTAACCATAGGCAAGACTGCTCTGCAAATTGTAGCATGTTACAGGCCACCCTCACAAACTCAGGAACCTCACATGGCCTTCCTGAAAACACTAGAGGGATAAATGTATCACCAAACACCATCATACTAGGTGACTTCAATTACCCTAATATAGACTGGGAACACTACTCAAGCCCAAACACCCTAGCCCAAAAGTTCCTGGAATTCATAAACTCAAATGCCATGGAACAACTAGTCACCATCCCCACAAGAGGAGAAAACATACTTGATCTCATCATCACGAACATGGGAGCACAATGTTCAACACCGGAAGTATACCCCTCACTGGTGAGATCAGATCACAAACTAATCTTGCTGGAGGTCCTCATCCCACACCCACCTGAAATAAAAAAGACCACAGTAAAGAACTTCTCTAAAGCCGACTTCACACTTCTAAAGACTAGTGTGGTCTCCTTTAAGGCCCCCGAGCCATGGAAAACAGTACTCAAGCCGCTGAATCACTTACAAATGCCTTCTACCAGCACCTGCAGGACTGCATGGATAAGGCAATCCCAAGCAAAACAAAGACTCTTTGTACCAAAGGCAAGCGTCCAGTCTGGTGGACCCCAGCCATAAACAAACTCTACAACAAAAGGAGGAAGCTACTATAAGATAGAGCAAAATCCTTAAAAGGTAAGACACCCTTGATCACTATAAGTAAAAACTAAGAGCTCTCATAAAATCATCCAAAGCAAATTTTGAGAGAAAAATAGCTAAAGACTCAAAAGACAATCATAAGGCCTTCTTTAGCTATAGTTAGAAACCTGGGAGGAAACTCCCAGATATGCTCAGAACTAGTTCAAAATGATGTGAAGATTACTGATCCTATAGACATTGCCAACATACTGGCTGACAGGTTCAGTGCAAACTTCTCCCCTCCCCAAAAGGAGAGATATCTATACCAAGCGATTGCAGCCCCCAAACATCTCCAATGCCCAAGTGAGAACTGCTCTCTCCAAAGCAAAAACACAGCATCCATGGGACCTGATGGTGTCCCCGGCTGTGTGCTCCACGAACTCAACGAGGAATTAAACCCACAGCTAGGACAGCTGTTTAATCATAGTCTTACCTCTGGATACGCACCCAGGAGTGGCGCACTGCAACTGTGGTCCCACTTCACAAAGGCGGTGCCTCCACCGACCCTGGAAATTACCGCCCATTAGCTTGACAAGCCTTATCTGCAAAGCCATGGAGAGGATCATAATGGACCTCATAAATAAAGACATAGGGAATTTGCAGACTTTGGATCCATCCCAGTTTGGCTTTGTCAAAGGCAGATCATGCCTTCTAAACTTGGTTGACTTTTTCAAACAGTCACCAAAGCCATTGATGAGGGAAAGGCAGTCCATACAGCCTACCTAGATCTGGCGAAGGCCTTCGATACAATACCCCACTCGGGTATCATTGAAAAACTCATCAGCTTAAATGTTAACCCATACATCACAAGATGGGTTGCAAACTGGCTGAGTGACAGAACCCACAGGGTCAGAGTTGCTGGCGCCATGTCAGACTCAAAGCCTGTCACAAGTGGTGTACCACAGGGCTCAGTCCTGGGCCCACTCTTGTTTGGCATCTACTTTTCCAAGTACAAGCAAACACAGGAGGGTTATGGCTGACAAAGTTTGCAGATGACTGCAAACTGGGCCATAGTAGAAAACACATCTGACACAGATATCCTTCAGAAGGGTCTCACAGAAACGGATAACTGGTGCCAGAGCCATGGCCTAAAGTTAAATGCCAAAAATGCATAGTCATACCCTTCGGGAAAAACAAGGTTACCCCTAGCTACCAAATAGGTGGCAATCCACTGAGCACAGAAGAAGTTATCAGGGACCTGGGGACCCAGGTTGATAGTAGTCTGTCATTCGACACCCATGTAGCTAAAGTAGTTAGGAAGACCTTCTACATTGCCCACCTTATCATGAAGGGATTCTCATCTAGATCAAGGGAGGTCATAGTCTCCCTATACTCATCACTCATCAGACCAATGATTGAGTACAATGCCCCATTCGAATGTATCTGACCCGACACTTGCAGCAGCTGGAGAGGCCACAAAAGTTCCTCACCAAAAGGATAAAGGGTCTCAAACATCTGTCCTATGCTGCCCGACTGAAAGAACTCCAGCTCTATTCAGTCGCCACCGCTTGCTCAGAGGTGACCTTTGCCTAACATACAAGGCCATGTCAAACCCAGATTTGATGAATATGCTTCACCTCAAAAATCTAGATCCGTCAGAGCCACAAGGGCGGGAGACTTAAACCTCGACACGGCTATTAATAGGATGTGCTGGAGGGATAGATTCATCACCCAAAGACTCCCTATGCTGTGGAATAAAATCCCGGTATATGTGAGGCAGAGCACCTCGCTGGCCTTGTTCAAGAGAAATCTTGACCAATGGATGGGAGATCGCAGATATACCCCAGGGATTACCTCAGTGTCACTGCTCAACAGAGGCACAGCAAAATAATGGGTATAGTTCCCCATACTAAAGGGGTGGCGCAAGCCACAAAACTATGGGCTAGGCTTGTAAATGCCCTCGGGCAGATAGCCTAGTATGAACCTATGAACCTATGAACATTTGACTTTCTGGGAAGTCCATGTTGCTTGATGTTTTGATAACGTGGGTTGGATGTTATGATAATCAATATTTTGGCAATCTGATGTTATAACACAGATCCCTATTAAAACAGTTACACTGCTGGGGAGATTATATCTAATAGAGTTGTTGCAGTTCTCAGTAGCAACTTAATTAGTCCCTTGGGCATGCAGCAGTAAACTTAAAATATGAAGCTGGAGATAATCCTGCCCTCAAAATTTCAAACACTGATCTTCAATAATCAAAACATTATTCATCAAGAAATACTTTAAAGTAAAATCTAAGATAAAAATGTACCCATCAACTTCCAAAGCTTGAATAAATTTGATTCTAGAAAATTGTAAAATATAAATGAGATCTTCTGAGGTTGTTATCAGAAGCATAGCTGGTTCAACCAGTGTCTCAGGCCAGTATTGAACCTGTTACTGCCTATGTAAAAAGGAATGACACCAGTTTACCAGTTTTACATTGCAGATTGGACAGTTGCTAAAAATCATAAGCTATGGACATGGCAACTCTCTTTATATGTACAAGAAGAGGAGTTATAGTGCTAGATGAGGGTGTATCTGAACTGTCAGAGCACTCTGAACATAACAGGATGTTCCAAGTATTATTGCTAAGTCATGTTCACCTTTATCATATATAGACACACACACACACACATACACACACGTATATTAGGACTGCAATTAATAAAGCTAAAAAATGTCTTAAAGTTGGAAAATGTAATTTTACTTATTAAATAACCATACTTGTGTGCATATCCTATTCACTGCTATGCATACCACTTCTGTCACAGACTTTTGGTTATGGGTATGCTTGCTATATTGCTTACCTTGTCATACTGTCTTGCCTACTACAGCAAGACTGATGCAAGTGCACACAGAAGCAGTGATGCTAAAATGGAACTCAGCAAAACCTCAAAATGTGAGTAACTCATACAAATTAATTAACTATTAAAATTACTATTTGAGTCCAAAACCTAAAACCAAACCAAAAGGACTAAATCTCTACACTTCTGAAGGAGAGATGTAAAACAGTATCAAATTTTAATATAATAATTAATTAGTCTACACCTGAATATCATTTCTTTTAACAGGTTCAAAATAATAATAATTAGTAAGGTACCCCAAGTAAATATGCAATGAAAGATAAAAGCCATTATTTATCTTGGATGTAAACTTTCTACATGGTCATGGTGTTGACATTTCTTTACAAAGCTTCACTGTCATTAATAGCATATACCCCTGTCATTCAGTTATGTCCTCAGTTGTATTCTGCTGTCACTCAGTTGACACTGTCCACTGCCAGTGCAGTCAGGGGAAGGTGCATCCTACAATTAAATATCACCAAAATGTGTACTTATGTATCCCTGGGATAATTAATTTCTATAACTGAAAGGAAATCCCAGTTGCATATTGCACAGAAATGCAGGAAATGACAACAAATAGGTTCATAGGTAGGTACTAGGCTATCTGCCCGAAGGCATTTATAAGCCTAGCTGGAATGTGTTGGCTTTCGCTGCCCCCTTAGATTAGTTCCCTGTGCCTCTGTCCAGTAGAGCCATTGAAGTGATCCCTGGGGTAAACTTTCTGTTTCCCATCCACTCGTCAAGGTTTCTCTTGAAGAGGGTTAGCGAGGAGCTCTACCTAATGTAGATTGGAATCTTGTTCCAGAGCATTGGAAGTCTCTGGGACAGGAATCTATCCCTCCAGCATGTCCTATTTATTGTTGTGGTGAGGTTTAGATCCCTGGAGTGTGTGGCCCGGGGGGATATGTTTTTTTTTAGGTGGAGCATGTCCATCAATTCTGGGTTGGACATGGTCTTGTATGTCAGGCAGAGATCACCTCTGAGTAGGCGGTATGCAACCGAGTACAGCTGGAGTTTCTTCAGTCGAGCTGCATAGGGCATCTGCTTGAGACCAGTGATCCTCTTGGTGAGGTACTTCTGTGGTCTTTCCAGTTGTTGCAGGTGTCTTGTAAGGTACATCCCAACATTATTCTTTTGGTAAAATTTGGTTAGGCTTAGAAAGGCCACCCTGGGTTATTAGCCTAATAACAGTCTGTGAATCTATGAGTTATCATGGCTATGCTGAATAATGACATAGGAAACTTTCAGACATTGGATACAAACCAGTTTGGTTTCATCAAGGGCAAGCCATGCCTACTTCACCTAGTACACTTGTTAGAGATGCTCACCAGTGCAATGGATAAGGACAAAATTGTGCATACTGCCTACCTCAGTCTGGCCAGGGCATTAATCACAATACTCCACTTGGGTATAGTTGCTCGGCTCTTGAAATTGTCAATAAAACCCCTATAGTCACCCACCCACTGGATAGCCAACTAGCTCAGAGACAGGAACCAAGAAGTCATGATAGGGGAGTCTACCTCTACAAAAAGGCCAGTGACCAGCACCCTCTTTTGTGCATGTCTTATGGGGGGGGGGAGATGCTGAGAACCATTCCAAGACTGCACATGGACTCCTTTCCACAAAAACCCAGAAAAGGCATTGTATCATCTATTGCCGGGGTGGAAACATTTTTATGTAAAAAATGGTTGTAGACCTGTTGAAGGTGAAAGGCCATGTCACTAATTTTTGATTATGCCACTAAATGTCTAAATGCAGATAATAAGATCATTATAAGGAAGCTAGCTACAGCTAGGCAGTCACATTCCTACCTCAGACAATACAGGACTACTCCCAAACTGCACATACATAAAGGCCTGTACATTTATACACACACACACACACACACACACACACACACACACACACACACACACACACACACACACACACACACAAAAGCATACATTTATAAATATATCCTAGATAAATATACAAATGCTTGCCTAGTCTGTATAAAAAGTTGCAAAGAATTTTATATACATACACAAGTATAAAAATGTCTCTATAATCTGTAGAAAATATTATATAAAAGGGTTGGCTATCAAATAACACTTGTTAAAAAGAAATAGCCTGGCCTAACAGAGTTAAACAACTAGAAGTAAAAAAAGTGAGAAAATCTCACACATATTGAAAACAACTTGTTACATATACTATGCAATAAAATGGGCAATCTGTAATAAACGAACCCTAGTTTACAAACTTTTAAACTATTTAAATCACAAAATGTTACAAAAGAATGTACAATCCGTTCATAACTTTACTTATCTGCTCCTCCAGCAGTTGCGCACAACACATACATTACATCTTCCAGTCACGAAACCTACCAAGTTCAGATCATAATCCCACTGTCACCACCAATAAAAAGTAAAATTCTAAAGAAATAATATTAATAGTCAAGAAAAAAGACTGCACTAACCTCTCATACAGCCTTATGTTGTGACCATGTGTTCTCAGAGCTGAATTCTGTAGAAAGTGATACAAATTCATCAACTCCTAAAGAGGGATATCAACCATCCCCCTCATGATCCAATAAATAAATACATGAAATAGAAAAAAAAATCTGACAATTGATTCTCCACTGGAAGCAACTAAGCTATGTTTAAACTCACTACTTTGTAATGAGTGAGTGCATTACTTAGTTGACAAACTCAAATAAAGAAATGCATTGAACAAATGGACACATTGTAAACAGACCATCATTTATGCCTCTCATTCACTTAAATGAAAATTAGGATTCAATGCAGAAGACAATGTAGTTAGTGCCTCATCAAGCTGAATATGGTCATTTTCACCTTTGAATGCACCTATTGTTTAATCCAGGGGCCAAGATCAAAAATGCTTAACACATATCCAAGGATGATGGCTGCGAGCTTAGAGTAATTAATTATATGGAAGACGATTAATTCAAGCTTCTCTTACCACATACTGTGCCTGGGACATGACAAGAACGTCACTGTTTTATAGATTTAGTCAGCATTTTAGTTCATGTGATAAAAAAGTTTAAGAAACTATTGATTTTGTGTGGCTATTTCAATTTACAGAAAATAAAAAACAAAAAATCTGTGGATACAATTTTAAGTGCATTATTTATGAGCCTGTAGCAGACATGCAACAGAGACAGAGAAATAAATTACAATGGAAATATGAGAAACCACAAATATCAGCTTCTCATGTTGGGAAGGGCTGTATAAACAGAATATAGTGTGAGGGGAACACATTCTTTTTAAACGACCATCTTATATCACAGCAACAACCAAAATTTCATGATTTATGGGTTGGGTTGAACTTTCCTAAACTAACATCAGAAAATGGTCTGAAGCACAGATGCACAGTACAGCACAAAGAGATATTGTTTTAGGGATCATGTGAGTCTGTTATGGTCCTGCAGTGAACTGAACAGTGTACACTCAGTTTATATAGCATGCACAGCCCAGTGTAAATGACACATTTGTGGTGCAGCTATACATCATCCACAGTGAGAAATAAAATATAGAGTAATGAGAAATGTTTCAAAACAGTCGATAGGAGACATGCAGCTTGTTAAGGAACCATAGTCCATTGTGACACTGCATGTCTCCTTTCGACTGGCTAAGGCTCTTGCCACCCCTATAGTGCCTTTTTAGGCAAATTTCAAAGGACAAAACCACCACCATAACAGGTACATGCATGCAAAATTTGAAGGTAATGCTACTCAATGCTAAAAGTCTAAACCTCGAAATGCACTCTCTCGAGGCACTCCTAAAAATGGAGAACATCGATATCTGTGCAGTAACTGAAACCTGGTTCAAGGCTCCAGAAAGCACCCCTGCAATACCAGGCTACAACTCTTACCACACTTTTCGTCCACGAAACCAGGACCGAAACGCTAAAGGTGGAGGAGCGTCCATATTCACCAAGGATATTCACACGACCAGACTCATTATCCAACACAATGTGTCTGAAATTCTCCGGGTGCAACTAACACTAGGTAAGACTGCAATCCAAACTGTAGCTTGCTACAGATCTCCCACCATGCCCCAAGATTCTCACTACACCTTTCTAAACATACTGGAAAATATTAAGGTACAATCAAACACCCTAATACTGGGTGATTTCAACTACCCTGCCATTAACTGGAAAAACTACTCATGTACCAACCACCTTTGCCCAACGGTTCTTGGAATTCATAAATTTCAATGCCCTGGATCAACTAATCCATAGTCCCACCAGGGGCTCCAATATCCTTGACCTGGTCATTACCAACATGGGAAATCGATGCTCCACACCTATGGTCACCCCCTTGTTGGTCAGGTCTGACCATAAGCTAATCACCCTTGACATCCACATCCCTCCCCCACCCCCCAGTAAGGAAACCTCCATAAAAAACTTCTCCAAAGCCAACTTCATGCTACTCAAGCCAGAAGTGACAAACTTCATGACACCCATGCAGGCAGGAACTGAAAGCTGCTGAATCCTACACTAAGGCACTGTACGAGCACATCCACTCATGCATGAATCATGCCATCCCAAATAAAACCAAGACGCTCTCCTCCAAAAAAAGGAAGCCAATCTTGTGGTCCCCTGCCATAAACAAACGGAAGAAACTGTTGCAGAAAAGAGGAAAATCCCAGGATGCAAAAAACTCCCTTATCAGCCTCAGTAAGAAGCTGAGATCCCTCATAAAATCCTCCAAAGCTAGTTACGAAAATAAAATTGCCAAAGATTCCAAAGACAACCACAAGACATTCTGTAGCTATGTCTAGAATTCAAATAGCAATGCTCAGATCTGCGCTACAACAGAATGGCATTAAATATACTGATCCCAAGGATATTGCCAATATCCTGGCAGATCGATTCAGTGCCAACTTCACACTCCTATCACCCCCTAAAGGGCCCATCTCAATACTGAAAAATTGCCAAATTTGGCCTAAATAACTGCCACACAGATACAAAACACACCCTCCAAGGCGAAGAATACAGTATCCATGGGACCAGATGACATCCCGGGCTGTGTACTACATGAACTACAAAATTAACTGGCACCTCACCTAAGTGTCATGTTTAATCATAGCTTCACCTCAGGCTTCGTGCTCACTGAGTGGCGCACAGCTACAGTTATCCCACTCCACAAAGGGGGATCCACCTTGGATCCTGGGAACTACCACCCCATAAGTCTGACGAGCCTGATCTGCAAGGCCCTGGAAAGTATTATCACGGAACTTATAAACAAAGACATTGGCAACCTTCAAAGACTGGACCCCACCCAGTTTGGGTTTGTGAAGGGCTGATCTTGTCTCCTGAACCTGATTGACTTCTTCGAATCAGTCTCCAGAGCTGTGGACGAGGGTAAGGTGGTCCACACAGCCTATCTTGACCTCGCCAAGGCCTTCAATACCATCACCCACTCGGGAATCATAGATAAACTTACTAAGCTGGGCATTAATCCCTACGTCACTCAATGGGTTGCCAACTGGCTTACCGACAGAACCCACACTGTAAAAGTAGCCGACTCCAAATCCAGCTCCAGGTAAGTGACAAGTGGAGTACCTCAGGGTTCAGTCCTGTTACCGCTCTTGTTTGGCATCTACTTCTCTGAAGTACAGGTCAACACTAAGGGACTCTGGCTAAAACGCCTGTAGATGACTACAAACTTGGAGCCATTATTGAATCCTCAAATGATGTGGATATTCTACAAAAGGGCCTTACAGAAACAGATGCTTGGTGCCAGAGCCATGGGCTCAAGCTCAATGCCAAGAAATGTATAGTGATCCCCTTTGGGAAAAACATGTACCTGTGAATTACCACATAGGTGGCAGTACACTAAACACCGAAAGTGTGATAAGAGACTTAGGGACACAGGTAGACAGTGTTCTCACCTTCGATAACCACATCGTCACAACTGTCAGGAAATCCTTCTATGTGGCACACCTCATCACTAAGGGCTTTTCATTCAGAAAAAGGAGGTCATTATCCCACTGTACTCATCCCTCATTAGACTCATTGTAGAATACAATGCCCTGTTTGGTATGTACCTCTCAAGACATCTACAATAACTGGAAAGGCCACAGAAATACCTCACTAAAAGAATCACAGACCTAAAGCAGATGCCCTATGCTGACCATCTAAAAAAACTCCAGCTATACTCTGTTGCATATTGTCTACTCAGAGGTGATGTCTGCTTAACATACAAGGCCATGTCAAACCCAGAGCTGTTGGACATGCTACACTTAAAGAAATCCCAATCCCTCAGAGCCACATACTCCAGGGATCCAAACCTTGTCATCACAATCAACAAAACATGCTGGAGGGATAGGTTCCTGACCCAGAGACTACCCAGACTCTGGAATAGACTGCCCATACATGTCAAGCAGAGCGCCACTTTGGCCTCTTCAAAAGGAACCTTGATGATTGGATGGGAGATAGGAAATTCACCCCGGGATCATGTAATTCGCCCTGCTAGACAGGAGTCTAGGGAAGTAAATATTGTGGGAAGAAATAGCCAGGGAATTGTTATGGCTAGGCTTGTATAGGCCCTAGGGCCGATAGCCTAGTATCAACCTATGAACCTATGATAGCATGAAAGCATGTATACGAGTTGACATGAAAAAATATATATATGTGGTTTACTATTAAAATGTCGAAAGGAGAAATTACTTCCATTCCACACACCGAAAAAAAAAATGAAATCCAAAATGCTGAACACAGCACAATATTGGATCAGCTGAACTAATTCAGCAGATTCAACATTGCTGCCGAACAGATTACATGATGTGAATATAGGAGCTCAGGCAAAGGAAACTCCTATACCTAAGTGGGGGGCTGCACCTCCCACACCCCCTGCTAACTATATATTCCAACTTCGAGATCGCACTACAGTGAGGAAAGGGATGAATTTCCCAAACCACACTTTACCGCGATCTCTGCAGAGAACTTCGAATTTATATTAGTAAATGTACAGTGCATTTGCTGATATAAACTTTTGAACATGGAGATATTCAGCAAGATGGAAATTGGTGAAAGGAGGTGTGGTCGGTGAATGTTTGCTGCTGGTAAATAGCATTAACTGTGTCTTTTAGAGTCGAGGATTTGTTGTGATTTACTTAGATACATTTCTATATCATTAGGTCTGGTAAGGTATCTGTTGAGCAGATTAATGTTGAATCATCTGCATACTGAACTACTTTAGCGTGTGTTGTGGATGAGGCTAGATCATTGGAGAAGATGGTGAAAAGAAGGGGTTCTAGTATGGACGCTTGGGGGACTCCGACTGAGACAGGCAGAAGTGGTGAGAGTTTGGATTTCCATCTTACTGCTTGTTGTCTGTCAGAAAGATAGCTTAGGAACCAGGAGAGGGAAGTCTTTGACAGGTTTAATGAGGCAAGAGTACTAAGGAGTTTCTGATGGAAGACAGTGTCGAACGCTTTTGACATGTCTAGGAAGATTGATGCTACTTGCTGGTTTGAATTTCTCAGTTGGTGTTAGAGAAATTAATTAGGGCTGTGGTGGTGCTGTGTTTCAGTCTGAAACCATGTTGAGAAGGAGAGATAAAGTTGTGCGATAACAGGTATTGTAGTAATTGAGTGTGGGCACATTTTTCCAGAATTTTGACACATGGGGAAAGGATGGCTATGGCTCTGTCATTGTTTAATTCTGTTGATGTTCCTCCTTTATCTAGAGGGGTGATATAGGAAATTTTCCATAATTTTGGGGCATATTGTTCTGCTATAGACCTATTTGCCAGAATGGAGATAGGCAGAGCTATGGCATCAACTGACAGTTTGAGGTACTCACTGGGTAGTTGGTCAGCTGCTAAGGAAGAAGGCTTCAGTTTTTTCAGCATTGTTCTTATGGTGTTAGTTGGGACAGGACTGAGGTCAAAAGAGTTGTTAGTTTCCACATTAGGTAGAAGAGACAGTGGGGTGGAATTGTTCCCTGTAACTAAGGACAGGATGGTGTTTATGAAGTAGGTGTTGATTTGTGAAGCAATACTCACGCTTTGGTTGTTGGTTCTGGGGTTGTAGCTTTACTGGATGGAGGAGTGATTAATTGCTTGCCAGGAATTTGTAGGATTGCTTTCATATTTGTTTTGCATAGATGTATAATAATTTTTTTTGTCTAGTTTGAGTTGCTTTTTGTTTGATTGTGGAGCTGCTGGTATGCTAGCAGAGTTTTGTCTTCTGTTTTCTGGTATTGAAAACAGGTTTTGTCCCTTAGTTTTTGAAGACTAAGTTTCTTTTGATATCCAGGGCAATCTCTTACTTTTAACATGATATGCATGAGTTGGTGCTAAGCTATTTAGAATAGCTAGGAATGTGTCATTGAAGTATGTTATGGCCTGCTCAAGTTGGAGATGATGGAGTGATGTCCAGTTGCATGTATTCAGCATGTCTAAGAATGTTTCATTGGAGAGGTTTTTGGTATTTTGTATGACTTTGAAAACTATGGTTCTGGGTGTGTTGAGCTGATGATGGATTAAGTAGGTAGGTCTATGGTCACTTAAATTATTTGGAAGGCATCCAGAGAGATAGTTGTGGGTGGTACTGTTAATAAGTGACCAGTCTAGGAGAGATTCCCTTTTGCTATGTTTATCTATTCAAGTGGGAAAACTGGATTGTTTGGGAGAAACCATGTAGATTTATGAAATTGTTTGGAATTTATGATGATGAATGCTTGATATTTTTGAAGTGGTCATGTAAAAACATTATGGTCTTGCAATTCACTCACTAGTGCATATACTGTCTATAAAAATACTATGCATATACCTTTTGTCAAAGTCTTCTAGACATACTTGAAAAGCCTTTGACGCAGACAAGGCAGCACATACTCCTCCACTCACACATACTGCAAGTCCATGCAGGTCACCAAAAGTCACCAGTAAAGCAGGCCTAAACACATGTAAGGTACACTAATTCCACTTTCATACAGGCATGTGACTTAGTCATATGTCACAGGTTCCTAGGAGATGATTTCCACTTTGCCAGTACCTATACTTAAACCTTTCCTCCCTTTTCAAGAAGGGCCAGGGCAGTCATGCCAGGGAGACTTTATGAATACCCAACCCGTTATCCTTTTTAAAAGTAAGACAGTGTGTCACACTGTTTAACTTGGAGAGTTAGTTTGTTCCATAGAAGTGGGTATATGCTGTGTTATAAATCTTCTCATATCTGCAGTGAAGAAACCAGCCACAAGGACTCAAGGGCCTTAAAAAGAAAATAAGTTACTATAGGTGTCTAGATACATTTCCCTCTTAGCCTGCTACTGTTGAAAGTACCTGGTGTAATGCAGAAATAACTTGCTCTACCAATGGCTAGGAACAGCAGATGCTCCCCACCCCCATCAGCCGTAAATACATTCCCCAGTAAAGCTTTTTCTTTTTAGTTATCAGTAAACCAAGATAAAGCTCTAGGTGAAAAACAGGTAACCCAGTAGATACACTGGAATTGCCCACTTGTAAAATAGAGGCAAAAAGGTACTTAAACTGCCACTTTTCGCCAGCTTCAAACTAAGTATCTACCCAGAAAGGACACAGCTGAAATCAGGTCTATAGATTGATTTTCCCTACTAGATTCTAATAACTCCTAACAATTTGGCTGTTTAGACACTTACCCTGCAATCTTTAGACTGGGGGGTTCTAGCCCACTCCGTTCGCAATGCTCACTTTGCTCCCTGCCCCCCATTCTCACCCACCCCCAGTACCTCTACATTTATTCTTAACCCCACCCCTAATTACCTCCAATTAGGCTACACCACTAGCATCCCCCTCCCCTACATCCAACACAATCATGCTACTACCTAATATAACAATCCTAACCTGCATAGTTCTAGCTCACATTACATCCTACCAAGGCTCCACAGTCACATGCCCCAACAACTTCCACTGTACTCTCTCAACACCCTCCCTCAAACATTTACACTATAACTACACAACCCCTTTCACCAAAAACATCCTCCCAATACACACACTCCATTACCAAACACCTAACACACTCAGAAATAAAATATCCCTAAGATACCATAAGCAATTTACTTTGTATATAAAACATATCCTAAACACCCTCCATAAACTAGCCCTCACTGGAGACATCCATCCAAACTCTGGTCCTCCCAAATCTAACCCAACCACAAACCCTAGTCCAAGCAACCGCCCCACAACTCAACTCCTAGCCAACAAAAAAACAACAGATCTACTTATAATGTCCCTAAACATCAGACGTATATGAGATAAAATCCAAGAACTACATGCCAGCATAAGCATATATTCCCCAGATATTCTCTTCCTAACTGAAACCTGGCTCAAACCTTACATCAAAAGTGAGGAAATACTTCCACCTGAATACAACATCCTTCGCATAGACAGATTGTCCAAAAAAGAAGGTGGTGTAGCATTGATATTTAAACACCACCTCAATATTCAACTCCTGATCTCATCTGCCTCTCACCACAACAATGAAGAAATCCTTTATGCCAATCTCAAACTAAACCCAAACAAAACAATAAATATCATAGGATGCTATTTCCCACCAGGGCAAAATATTACACCCCTAGAGAATCTCTTGAGCTGGGCTACTCTATCTCTACACCAGGAAACCATCATCATTCTCGATGACTTTAACATCAACTGGCTATCCTGTAATAACAATCTCCCAACCATTCACCTTAGTCTCCATGGGTTCACTCAACTCATTCAATCCCCTACCCGAATCAACAAAAACCCTAACAATCATACCTTACTTGACTGGATCCTAGTCAACAAAGCCCCTCACTCTTGCCTAGCAGGCTGCTTACCTGACAGTCTTAGTGACCACTCCCACACTTTCCTAATTCGGCACCATACAGACAGTCTCAAGCCCATTATCCACAGGCAAATACGGAACAAGTCCAACTTCAACCCCAACTCCATCTCCTCCCTGCAAAAAATTAACTGGTCACCACTAAAATACCTCAACCTAGATGAGACTGTCCACTTCTTCAACAGTACCTTCCTTTCCATCCTAAACACCCCTGCTCCTGTAAGAAATGCCAAAGTCAGATCAAGGCATGCCCCTTGGTTACAAAAGGCCACCAAAACCTAATGAAATCCAGAGATAAGGCCTGGGAGCACTGACAACTAACAAAAATAACTCAGATAGGCAATCATTCCTTGAAATGCTAATAAAGCCAAAAAGCAAATAAAATTAGACAAATCCCTCTACTATATATCGACCCTAAACTCTACCAACCACAACCCTAAGCAATTCTGGTCCACTATTAACACTATCCTCCACCCAAGGAAGGTTGATACCCCCCAGCCGTCCATTCCCCCCTCCAGCAGTATTGCTGAATCCTTCAACAAACACTTCACTGAAACTATAACATCTCTAAACAAACAACACTTCCCTACAACAGTCCCCCAACTCCTAACCCTAAACCGCCCAATCCTCTTTTCATCTTCACTTCAGTACCTACCTCCAACATATCTGTACCTGGTTTAGACTAGTAACAGGAAAGGCAGGAAACAAGCGCAAACATAGGCTTTTAAATCAGAAGGTTGAAAGAGATGGAAAAGCTTACCAAACGGCCAATAAACTATAATTTCTGGGCCAGAAACCACTCCTCCTCCTCTGGTAGATAGGTTACCTAGTGCTTACCACTCCCACTAATAAGGTAGAAGGCTTCTCTCCAACACAGAAGGGCTTGGGGGGCTCAGAAGCTTACCAACAGTCCTGGATACAGCAAATCTGTACCTGGATTACACTAGTTATAGGAAAGGCGGGGACCAAACTCAAAACAGGCTTTTAACCAGAAAGTAGGAAGAGATGGAAAAACTGCCCAAATGGCCAATGAACTACAATTTCAGGGCCAAAACCCACTCTTCCCATGGTAGATAGGCTACCTAGTGCTTACCACTCCCACTGATAAGCTAGAAGGCTTCCCTCCAACACAGAAAGGCTTGGGGTCTCAGAAGCTTACTAACAGTCCTGGATACAGCAAGTCTGTATCTGGACTTAACTAGTTACAGGAAAGGCAGGAAACAAGCTTAGAATTTTTTTTATTACAGAAAAGCAGCTAAAACAGCAGTAAATACAATTCAAATTGTAGTGCAGGCCAGCACACCCAAGCGTGTAGCAACAGTACGGCAAATACAGTTCAAATAAATGCAATTAAATTAACAAATGACAAAACAAATGCAGAAGGCAATAAATTAGAAGGCTACTAACAAGCAGTGATAAGTGCAGAGTAATGGACATGCCTTCGTTGAAGGTTGAACATTAAGCTGGCACCTCGGCGTGAAAATCTACTGCCAATCATTAGCGGACCGGAATTCTGCAGTGGCGACCCTAAAAAGCCGAAGACAACAACTATATGCAAAAGAGCAGATAAAAGTGTACTTCAGCAACAACTTGCATAAATAACTGATGTGTTGAAATTAAATGCAAGAAAAGGCAATACTGTCAAATCTGGTAGGCAACCAGCATATAGCATCAACAAATAAAAATGTTGTTAGGGACCTTTGATCAAGGGTCAATAATTCCCTTTTTTAATCATCATGTAATAGTCAGAAAACCTCTCTGTTTAACACAACTAATTTCCAATGGAATATTATTGTAATGGAGAGACATCAATGCTTCCTTATACTCAGCACTGATTAGGTCAGTTATGAAGTATAATGCCTCTTTTGGAAGGTACCTCACTAGAAATATCAAACAACTAGGGAGACCCCAGATGTTTCTAACTAAAGAAATTATGGGGTTAAAGACAATGAGCTACCAAAAATCCATCTTCTCCAGCAAGGTAAAAATAACAAAAAAAAACAAAAAAATCTCATCTAAAACTGCAGCAAGCTGCTTGGCATTAATGTAAAAAACAGTTTGATGCATGTAAATCACTAGGCGCGTAAGCGCTTCAGCCGTTACCGCAAATGCAGTATCAGCATTCGTTTACGGATCCGGTACTGCACTGCCGCAGCATCATAGCTGACATTCCAATACATAAAGTTGAAAACAAGACAAAATATTGTAAAATACAAAAACAATTCCAGTACATAGTTAAAAGCCATAGTTATACAGTTATTTTACTTCTGAAAATGTGTCTTAATTCACGTTTTATTTGTTAGCCAATATCTCTAATAGTTAAATATTTAAAAGGTATGCCTGGCTATCCCTGATAATTATTTCAGTTATCTGTAATCTTTGGAGATAAAATATTGAAAAGCTAAGCAGCCGATGGCAGAGATAAGCTTGCATTTGTCAAGCTTCCCTAAAACATTGCCTGCACCTTAGGTTAGGCTGTCCGATGCAGTGATTCCTAAACCCTTGAATAAAAGGCAGTGAGTGACATCGGGTTTCCGAAGAGCCGTTCAGCCTATTCCCTTCAGGCAGCATTGCAATAAATGTGTCTATTGCAGCCAGGAGAAACAGTTGCAAACTGTTTGGCAGAAATGTCTCAAGATACTAACGGGTTACATTTCTTGAAACAGGTTTCACTATATATTTTTTTACAGGTTTGGAACATGAACCCCATTACAGAAAGACAGTTTTCAACAATTTCTTCAGGTCTGTTAAAGGGAGATTTACTATTTGGGTGCACTGGCATATTGTTAAAATATCGGGAATGCTTACATATCTCAACTATCCCTGATGTGTTTTCGTCTCGCCCCTCACAACATTTTTGATTTCCTGCTAAATTACCTAGGATTACACTGAGTTAATAATGCTGCACGAGTTTTGTGCTTCTTGTTCAGAAAATGTTGGATGATGCAAAGCCCATTGTTGATTACCTTTTCAAAGAAATTAGAGTATTTATTTAAAATTTGTTCCTGATTGCTAAGCTAAGTTGACAGCTATGAATGTGATTGGTACAGAACAATACATACAGCACAGATATTGCTGCTTTTTCTTACTGCATCTCAATTTAGAGTTATGAAGGAATTGATAAGTACATACCGATATCGCTGCCAAGATACTGCTGTATATATATATATATATATATATATATATATATATATATATATATATATTTCTTTTACCATTTAAACGCTATGACTTTAATGCAGCCAGAGCACTTCCTTTTATATTCAACCAAGACTAAATAGGCTAGTTTGAAATTACCGCAGTCAAAGACGTTCTATTCAGTAAACAAACTTTGAAGGTTGTCTAGATAGGAACTAAAGTAAGGCAGTACTTGTTTTTTCTGGGGAAGGTAAACGATCCTGGGAAATGTCAAGCAGGGTTATATTTAAAAAAAAAAAAAAAAAGAAAGGTGGAGAAGGGGTGTGTTATGATGACGTCACACTGTGGGTGGTCTTCCCTTGCCAGACTGAGAGAGCGGGACGCTCTTTAAGCAAAAACAGTGAATTTTCTGTAAAAGAAAGTAGAAAAGTGCCGATTCAGTGACATGGGTCCCCTTTTCATCACTTAAACTATGCATTGGTGATGAAAACAAAAAAAGTGTTCTGAAAGCTGCAACATTGACACTCTCCCTTTAAGTTTAACAGAGTTTAAGTGAAGCAAAGTCCCATGGATTCTACATCTTCTGTCTAAGCAGAACTGCAACAGTGTTTCTCACTCAGGTCTGCTGGAAATTATTCTACATACTGGAATAAATCAACACTTTTCAAATGACTGATTAAAATATTACATACTATCCTTTCTTCATACCTCAAAATTTTGATGAGTACATTAAAAGGGTTTACTAGATGTGACGACCGTGCCCTGGGCCAGCAATCAAGGAGCCTCAATCCTCACCACTAACACCAGGGAGATCGTCTCCTAGAAGAGGAAAGGATAACTAATACACACAGTAAAGTACAATTTCCCTTAAGTGCACACAGAGATCGCAGTCAGTCTGGGGCTGGTTGCTCCCTTGCTCACCAGGTCCCCAATAAGACTCCCCACTGGCACAGCTATACGGTCCAGGTCTCAGCCTAACTGGGCAAGCTAAAACCTCCAGTACCCACTCTGTCCAACCAGTGCCTCGTGTCCCTGCCCAAGTAGCTGACACAACACACACTTTGAGATAAAGTATTTATACAACTTCACAGACACTCCTGGGAAAGGCTGACACAAATTCTCCAGCTGTGCCCCTTTACCCAGACTATACAGTAGTAATACTGCTACCACCCAATTAATAATATCAGCTACTAAAAGGCCCTTAAAAGGGTGTCCAATTATTACTGTGCAATATTAATATCCAGTGGTAATGTGACTATACTGTCTAAGGCTTATCAGAGTGGCCAATTACAATAAACCCTATATAAATATGCAATGTACTCTAGAGCTTATCTCTACACAAAGCAGCCAGAGGTAGAAGGTTTTAAAAATAGTTAATAATAAGTAATTAAAACACAAGACAAAACTACTACACCACAGAGATATCCAAGAGTTCACAGATCACACAGAAACTTAAAATAATACAGTAGGACAGGTCTGGTTTCAAAGAAAAATACCTAATTAATCTTTACTAGCGCTAAGTATTCCTACAAGATATCACAGTGCTACAAACTTACATGTGAGCATAAGCAGAGTGCTGCTACGTTACATGTCCAGATCAAAATGCTCCAGGTCTCTTGTCAGAAATAGAATTTAAACATTACTAACAAACATGTCTCTAAGGCCCTCCCAAAATTACATCATTTTTGACACTTAGGTTTTCCCAGTATTCATATTGCATCATCTTAACACCTGGTCTGAGTTCTCAGGCCACAAACTGCATTATTTAGCAATCTAACACCTGCACAGAAACTTACAACAATAGAAGACATTTCACATGTATATTCTAACAGAAATTAAAGTAATAAAGCACCTTCCACATCTAAATTCTAGTCATAAACTTTAGCCTTAAAACAATGGGCATTAAATCTTCATCCAGCCACCCTCGGGCCAAATTCCAACATGAAAGGATACAACATGCTTCACTGGGCCAGTAGAGTGCAATGTTGTCACATATTTTGCAGTTACACATTTCACAGCGTTTTCCGACATTTAAAAGCACAAGCCTGTATTTTACATTTATTTATACAGTTGATAGAATTATATATTAAATTCTATTTGACTAGGCTGGCAGCCTTCACCCATCTCTCCCCAGTTGTCACACTAGATAAGAACAAGTATTAAAGAGTAGAGAGGCTTTAAAAGTCACAACTACAACATGTTGAATATTAAGTGCCTCTGCTAGTCATTACTGAAATTAAGTAGAATGCTAACTCACTTAATCAAGCCATATTCTATATGGTTCATAGGTTGGTACTAGGCTACTGGCCCTAGAGCCTATACAAGTCTAGCCATAACAATTCCCTGGCTATTTCTTCCCACACTATTTACTTCCCTGGACACTTGTCTAGCAGGGCGACTGACGTGATCCCCGGGGTGAATTTCCTTTCTCCCATCCAGGATGTTACTACCCATCAAGGACGTTACTACTATTTTGCAACATGAAAAGATTAATGTACTCATTTCGTAACATTAAAATACTATGACAGAAAGAGCTGCCACAAATCTAGAGGTGTGTGGAATGGGAAAGCACAAACATTTCTATTTTAAAATGAATGGGCTTTCAAAAATATATTCCTTAACTTTTTTCAAAATAGATTTCAAATATGCAGAGTCTAAAGCTTGAAATTAAATTTCATTCTAAGGTATGTTTTATTAACCAGAAGAAATGATTGTTACATACTTCTAATTGATCATATTTAATAAACTTATAAGAATTTAGTATAATCTTTTCCTGAATTGTTTTCAATTGACTAGTATAAGTTTAGTGTAACCAGATGATAATAGTTAAAAATTGCAGCAATGGAATAAGATTCTACTTCATGGAAGCCAATACCACCATGCTCCCACAGTCTAATATGTTTTCTGTTCATTACCTGCATTTAGGGTACTATGAAAATTAACTAAATCATTTTTTTCATTAAGGGTTTTTTTGTTAGGTATTAAAGATATTTAATGCAATACACATATAATCTGAGGTAACAATCATTTTAATAAGCACTAACCTATTCTCAAAAGTAAAAAAAAAAAACAAGTTCTATTTTTAATAAGTAACACTTCGATTATTTTTCAAAATTATGATTACTCACATCCTAATAAATTTTTATTCCCAAATATTTTAATTCTTGTCCTTCCCAATTATATGTATATTTATCTTTAAACTTACTTTCAAGTAACTGCTTTAGCATTAATGTTTAAGTTTTATTATTATTATTGAATTTCAGCAGAGATAACTTCTTGAAACCTTCCAATTTTTTCAATTGAATACTTTAAATCTCCTATATTTAGTATAACACCATCTATAAAAAGCTGTATTTTAGCTTGACAATCCTAATTAATTGAAAAAATCTCAGTGTTCTTATTGTTTCCTATACTATTAGTTCAGGGTTCAATAACTAATGTAAACAGTAGAGGAGACAAGGGACACCATTGCATTCCACCCTTCATTTAAGAGAATCCTTGAGAGATGCAAGATTCAACTTTAATATATGCTTTGGCATCTCTATACAAGTTTTTTTTTTAACATTACAATAAATTGTTCTGGAAATATAAACACTTCTAAAGTTTTAAATTAGTAGTTACAGTCTACAGAATCAAAAGTTCTCTTGCTATCCAAGCTAATTAGAGCCATTACTTTTGTTAAATCTAAGATTGTTACTACACTTTTAATATTGCCATACGTTAATCTATTGACTATACATTAATAAAGATCAAACAGGATTTATCTACTACATCTTTTAATCTTGTAGGGAAGATGGAAACAAATATTTTATAATCTACATTTAATAATGAAATAGGTCTATGTGATGAAACTATATTTATATTCTTTCCTTGTTTTTAAGTATAGGTGAGACTATAGAATGTTTCCACGAGGGAGGAATTATTTTGTCACTCTGAATTATCCTAAAAACTTTGCTCAGTAATTCTAAAATATTTAATGGAAGCAGATGATATAATTGCATACTTAAATCATCTTACCCTGGAGCTTTGCCATGTTTTCCTTTTTTTAACTTCTTTAACATCTATTAGGCTAGTAGGCTTATTTAACAGAGAAACTTGCTGATCATTGTGTTTATAAGTAAAATTTTTCTTTAAGTACTTATCACTTCTGTAATCATCAGGATTCTTATGTTTATCTTTAAGATTCTCATCAATTTTTTTAAAAAAATACTAAGAATTCCCTCTATGTCTGAAGTAAGCTCATTAGGATGAGGACCTTACTTCTATTAGCTAAGATTTTTCGGAGTCATCTCATAAATGTGCAATCATAAATTTTTCTAAAGCTAGCTCCACTTTGTGTTAAAATTGTTTGATACTTTTTCATTAATGCTTTAATGACTTCAGTATTATCTAATGTCTTTGCTGTTCTCTTAAAGCAATTTCTAAAAGCAATATCTTTTGGCTTTTCCCAATTTGAGGTCACCACAGCGGATCACCGGTCCATAGAATAATTGGCAGTGGTGTTTTTATGGTGTTGAGTTGCCAGTCTGTCACCCAACCTTCACAGAAGGCAGACACATACACACATGCACCTATCTGCCTGTCTTTAAAACTCAAAATGACCACAGGGAGGACATGAAGACTCTGCACAGAAGGCACGCAGGCCAAGAATCGAACCGGAGAACCTCTTGCTGCGAGGTGACAATGCTAACCACTGCACCACCTTGGCCGTTTTACCAAGAGATAATATGACACATCTATCCACCATCTTAATGTAGTTGTGTATAAGATTCTAAGTTATTCCTACAACACTGTCTTAACTTTCTGCAATTTTTGAATTTTTCTTTTCTTCAAAAACTTATAACAAAAACAGAAACAAGTCTGCAACTATAACTATATATATTACTAATAACATACAACCTACCATACATACTGAAGTCCCTAATTTGACTATCAAATAGACAAACTACTAAACCATCTTTCTACCAACACCTAAAATTTCATAAACTAGCCAAAAGCTACCACGACTTGTATATTTGTGAGTTAAAAAAGACCGCTAGCTTAGCTGTATATTTTGCCATTTATAAAAGTGTAATAGCCTACTTCTATTAATCACAAATAATTAATCTGATAAATAATGTAATACATATATATATGTAATAGTATAACTATCCATTAAATATTTCTAAACTATTGCTTGTTTAATATTATTATAACTAAATTTTAAATATACATGTAGAACTGAGCAAAACATGAAAAGATAGTTATCTGTCAACTTACAGTTGGCAAGCAGTCTATGTTTACCAAACTATTATACAACAGAAAGATCAATAAATATATACTTTTATCATGCTGAAATATATATACATATTAGTTCTATATTAAATTTTAAAAGTCCAAGTTTCTATATATTAAATTTGTATCACATTCAATATGATAAATATCATTATATCGGAAAGCCTTTTGACTAATTAAATTAGTTCATAAAAACATATACATAACTAAGGTTACAAGGAATATCTTGCTACTCAGAGCTGAAAAACATTCACAGCCTATATTGCATTTAAAAGTTACAAAATGCTCATTTTAAACCATATTTTCCTTTCATAGGTTCAGACATCTTGCAAAATCTATTCTACTTCCTATGAAAATGAACAAACTGACTCAGCAATAAAACACTGAAATTTCAGCACTAATTTCTGAAATTAGTTATTTCTGATAGTCCTAATGAACCCAATAACAAACAATATGCAAAAAGCTTCAAAGTTCATGTGACCATATTTCAGCTTTCAGGATATTTTTGAATTTTATGTTATTTTCTGTGTAAATTTTGAAATCATATACATTAACATTTCTGCCATGTGCAGGTATATGTAATATATGTTTTCCATATAAGCAGTTTGCTATTCAGACATAATTATTTTTTTTGTCTTATTTGTCCACTGATATTCTACTTTATTTTTATAGAACTTGCATTTCTAAAATCTCCCAAAGAGCTACATCATCATCTTGTTATTACAGATTACAACATGTGTATGTATTTCTTAACTTACTGATATTACTCTTTTATGAATTTCACATAACAGAAGTTACTTTCCTTATACAAGTTGTTTCCTCTTATTAATTCAAGTATTATGAGCCATCTTGACCATGCATAAAAATATTCATGCCTAATTTACATGTGTGTCTTTAGCAACTGTGTACTTTTGTTCTGGTCAGAGTTTCACATCCTGATATTAGTATTTAATTACATGTGAAAAATGACAACTCGCAACATACAGCAGTTGCTAACCTCTTCTGCAAGTTTCTCATTCTTCTTAATTCCTCTAATCTAGTCTAAATCAGTAACAAACCTCTAATTTTACTTCTCATTAATATACACATTTGGGGTTAATAACACTGCAACAAAAGCTATTAACATTCAGTAAAATGAAAGCAAATTATATCTCAGTGTGAAGATTGGGTGAAGATAGGTGAAGGCTGCCAGCCTAGCCAGAGAGAATTCTGGAGGGAAGTGTGAAGAATGATGTAATGGGAACCAGGAATGTGATTTTAAAAACAGAGAATCAGAGAGCATTAAGCATTTTTGTCTGGACCATCCAACTCATCACTGCCTTTGCTCTATATGTAATTTTATCTTAGACTTGTGTTTTCTACTAGAAATAGCTAGAAACTAGAAAGATTAGACCAAGTGTTTTTCTGTGATGTCAGAACTGTACAACTGGATTATTTTAAGTATTTCTTTGTGATCTCTGAACTCTTGACTAGTACTCTGTAATAAAAAGTATTGTCTTGTGTTTTTAGTATTTATTATTAAATATTTTTAAACCCTTCAACTGTGGCTGTTTTGTGTAGTTTGTGTGTGTAATTTAAGCTCTAGAGTACATTGCATGTATATAGTGATTACTGTCCATGTCACTCCAAATAAGCCTTGCTGTTCAGTCACACTTACCATTTGGATAATAATATAGCACAGTAATTGAGCATCCTTTTAAGGGCCTTTGAGTAGCTGATAAATATTAGCTGGGGGGGTGGCAGTGATTTCTGCTGTATATTCTGGGTAAAAGGGGCACAGCTGGAGAACCTGTGCCAGCCTTCCCCAGGAGTGTCTGTGTGATTGTATAAACTCTTATCTCAAAGTGCGTGTATGTCAGCTACTTGGGCAGTGACATGAAGCACTGGTTGGACAGAGAGGGTGCTGGTGGCTTACCTTGTCCAGCTGGCTGAGACCTGGACCCTATAGCTGTGCCAGTGGGGAGTGTTATTGGGGACCTGGAGAGCAAGGGAGTGACCAGCCATGGATTGACTGTGATCTCTGTGTGCTCTTAAGGAAAATTGCACTTTACTGTGTGTATTTGTTATCCTTTCCTCCTATATGAGATGCCCCTCACTGGTGTTAGTGGTGAGGATTGAGGCTCCTTGATTGCTGGGCCAGGGCACAGGTGACACACTCTGAATCAGCACAATATAAAGCATTACTACAGCTTGTGTATGTTACCAATTCTTCACTTCTAAATAAATATTTTTTAAATAAATGTCATTTTAAGTAACTTTCTCATATATATATATATATATATATATATATATATATATATATATATATATATACACACACACACACTTGACAAGATGTTCAAATATTTTCTCATCACCATGGCCACAATTCAGACACTTCCTGCTTTCATAAACATCATTGATGAACTTTGAACTCTAAGACCCACATTTTCATCAAAACAGTTTGAAAAGGAGGCAGGAAGTAAAACATGCAGAAAATAAATGTCACTTATTTTTTTAGCTTTTTAACTTTAGAAACAGTTTTCTATGAATCAATTTCACTTTGTCTCTTGAGGGATGCAGCATTCCAATGCATTTCTTCAGTGTTAAGGATTTTATTTTTATTATCAAATGTAGAAGCCTCATCCAGTGTGTCAAACACTAATTCCTTCAGAAATAAATACTTTGAACTTCACAGGAAATTTGGCTTTAATATTGTTCTTTTAAGTTCTTTAATCAGTGGCAATCAGGATTCTTTTACTCATTACATTACTAGAACAGTCATTGTCAGATGTGATTACATGCTCATATATTTTAATAAGTGGCCTGAGCTATGCTGTTTTCAATATTTGGTCTTTTTTCTATGCCAGACATAAACTTAATTATTGAACATAATTCTTCCTTCTTTGAAGGTGCTCTAAATGATTTTTCTGCACTTTCAATCTCACATGATAGTTTCAGGTAAATTTAACATTTTATGCAGCCAGATTGTTAAGTTTATTGCATTGTCACCCTCATACTTTTCAGGTATGCCATACATTCTGATATTCTTTTATCTCAAATTATTTTCTAAATCATCAACTTTATCTAAAAGCCAATTATTTTGTTTTTAAAAGGAATTCAGTCTGAGAGTCACCTTCAATTATCCTCTCTTCATGGCCAGATAAGACCTCTTCTATGCTGCTTATTTGAGCACCTTGCTGTTTCAAAATAATTTCTAAATGTTCCATTTCTTTCTGGAATCTTTTGACACTTCCTATTTTACTGTCCAGTTTGTTCATTTTTAGTAATGTATCCTGCATGCTGGACATTAGTGACTGGATATCTTTTTTTAACAGAAGAATCCAGAGTACAATTTTTTTCAAGTGGCTCATGTTGAAGTCTCTTCTTTCTTAACCAAGTAGATGAAATTCTGATAGGAACATTACAGATTTTGAAGAACTTCAAGGTGTAAATCTTTTCTTTAATTATTAATGAGCATAGCTAGCTATCGAGCATCTCCAAATTCAATTTTTTTATTCGATTTTGTCAGAGAAATGTTTACACACACAGCTTTCACCAGTTGCTGCTCCCTGGGAATTAGAATGTCTGAATATTCATTTGTGCCCTTATTAAGATGACTGGCAATTTTTCTGTCAGTGAAGTAAAAAACTTCATTTAACACTGTTAATCCTTTACCAATCCAATGTGAAAGAAAAGTCACTAAGTAGAGGCAATAGGAGCTTTCCAAATGAAGACATTTAGAAGCTATCTGGTATGTTACAGAAAATATGTTAAATGCCCCAAAAATGATAAGTACTGCAATTAACTACACAATCACTTCTTGTCTCTCGGTATGAGTTTTCAGGAATAGTGCTCACAGTTCATACATTTTCACTTACAGTTTTATTAGAAAATAGTTTATTTGCTGAATCTGCTGGAATTTGTATAGTAATAGTAATATCAATAGTAAAAGTAGTTGTAGCTGTAATGATAGTAGCACCAGCATTAATAGTAGTAGTAATAGTAATACCTGTAGTGGTAGCAGTAGTAGTAGTACTGGTGATAGCAGTAGTAATAGTAATTTTAGTAGTGGTAGTAATAATACTAGTAGTATTAGATGTATTATTAGATATATAAAATCGACAGTTAAGTTATGGTCAGGACCACTGGGAAATTGCATTGTCATATTTTCTGTAATTTTCACAATTTGTATTTGCTCTCTGCACAAAGTCTGCATTTTTCATAATTATAACATTATATTTTGACTAAAATGTTAAAAATCTTTAAATATTCTAGTTGACTCTATGCAATTTTAATTAACATAACTGCATGCATATTGACTCACACACATCACCATCTTTACTTGGTGAACATCTTCATGAAGGACAAGTCCTTATAGTGTTTGGAAATGTATGTGTTTTATATTAAGGGGTATTCAAATTAAATTTTACTGGTTAGAGTATTGTGGGATGAGACCGTAGTTTTCTAGTTATTGGTTGTTCAGCAAAGCAGGTAGAGACTGATTTCCACAACAATCTGCTCAAGATGGGGTAGTCAATTGAAGCCATAATACGCATGCACGGCACTGCTTGCAATGTTTAGAAGCTTTGAGGGTACTGCTGAAGTCTTGGCCTGAAATGCATTTAAAGTCAACTAAACTACAGTATTCCACACTTCAATTCCTTCTCCCTTTTTTTTTTATTATCTTACAAATTTTTCTTATTGCAAACACACTAGAAATCTTTGCCAACATAGTGTTTTCAACCAGTTTAATATGCTGCAGTATCTTGTTTTATTGTACATGTAAAGAAACACAGCCTCTAGCAATAAATGCTGTAATAAGACTAATTCTTAAATCCATGATTGTACTAAGAGAAGGCACTGTTTTGAGGAACGTCTTGAACAAATTGCTTATCACTCATTTTCACATGCAGTATAATCTCTCCTGTCAAAAGGAATATAATAATTTTCTTCTCTCCATTTTATGAACTGTATTACTTCTACATGTTTAAAATTATCAAATATTTTGTACTTGTGAGACTGTCCTGAAAATGGTCCAACTGGATCACTGCTCTGACCCAGAAAATAAGCTTGCATACAACAAACTTTTTTTAATGGATGAATGAATAAATAAACAAGTTAAGCTTCATTTTGACAGTTATCAAATTTAGTTAATACCTTGTCCAAAATAATGCAACTGCACTTCAACCAACAGAAATTAGCGGCCTCTTATTAAGGACACTGTCTGGGCTTATGGTTAAAATACAGGTTCATTCTAAAGCAGAGTCCATCTTTATGATATTGTATGTTCAACCAAATAAGGATCCAAAATAAATGGTCCAGGTTAGTTTCAACTTGCATTCATATCACTGCATTTACCAGAAAAAAAGCATGTTTACTCTTTCCACATAAGCACACATTCACAGTGATTTTGTTGACAAACTTAGTTAAACTGCTTATATTCTTCAGCCCAGTTAAGGAGGTCTACCTAAAGCAATAAACAACTTAGATAAAGCATTATGATTCTTATAGTGCCTACTAATGCTTGACACTTCATACTAGACGTGCCAACAATGACAGCATCAACTTCCCAGATGTATCTTTATATGGTAAAATCAGTTTTTCAATGGCTAGATCAGCTTTATAATGTCAGAGAGGAGTTGCATTAGCTCATAGGCTCATAACAGTTACTCGACATGCAATCCAGGAGACCATTAATAAACCTAACACAAAGTTCCAATTGCCCCAAAGTACTGTCCAGTTAAGTGACTTGCTCAAAGTCTAGGCTGAGGGAATCAAACCTTGTACCACACACACAGCAGCTCATTAAAAAATCATGCTTAATCATTTTAACAGTAACTGCCAGCCAAGTGAGTAACAAAATATCCTGAATAGTAACTTAGTCCAGCATATTTACTGAGTATGTAAAAGGGGTTAAAATACACATTTCATATATTTCTATTAATTCTTTATAAGTGGGCATTTTTTGATGTTTTATTTTGAGTGAAACAGTAGGAAAATATAACTGTAATCTATTAAACATATGCCAAGAATCTCAAGTCTTACTGTAAATAATTTTAGAAAGTTTTCTCAAATAAGAAAATACAAGAACTCTTTTTCTACTTTTAGGAAAATGTTTCAAGGGCAGTGTAGTGGTGTAGCCTTAAACATTGCTGCATCACTGCTCATCCTTTTCTGGTCTGGTTCCCACCTGGAGATCCACTATAAGAAGTCTGCAATCACACTCTGTGTCACTATGTGATTAAGTACCACCTGACATACTATCAACAAATTAGAGTCAAGGCGATGAGCTGTAGTCTGTGTGGTACAGGGTTACATCAGTCCTCACTTTCCTACAGCATGACCTTGAGAAAATCACTTAATCAGACACTCCTTGGGGTAAACCAGGAATTTGGGTTAGACTCTTCAATGGCCCAATGGGACTGCAAACCTAGAAACTACAAATCAGATCCTGAATACTTGAAATGGTTTTACTGAATACAAGACTACCAAGCTACAAAAAAAGTTTTGTAATTTCCAGATGTTCCATTTCTGTTATCCATTTTCATTTTTTCTCAATTGATGGGATTGGATCACAGACTTGGTTCCAACTCAGCCGCTTCTAGGCCATAGGATCCTAGAACTCTGAAGCTCCTCCCTTTAGCCACAATACGCCACCAACCTTATGTACCTCGGACCATGTTTGCTGCCCATAGCTACAACAGGAAAGTGTCTGAATTGAAAAAAGAAAGACGGAGCTCAAATAAAGAACATAGATTCCTATAACACACATATCTCCCCAGAAGTAAATAAAATGGGGGGTAGGTTGGTGGGGAGTTGAGGAAGAATGAAAATGGACAACATGGATGGAATGTTATGGTAAGTAAATAACTGATGTTGTCATTTTCATTCATTCCTCAACTGATGGTACAGAGTCCCCAACTACAAACCCCCCTGGGAGGACTTTCCAGAGCATTGCACAGCTAAGAGGCTGCTGTTTTTCTAGAGACCAGATCCACTTTGTAATGAGCAATAAAGATATGAGGATTATTAGCCCATGTGGCAGCCACATATATATCATCCAAGTACACTCTAAAACAAAAAGCTGAAGAAACCACCGTGGAATGGACCCTAGGAAGTTTTGGCAAAGATAAACCCAATTTTCCATATCAGTTAACCATTTGGCCAGCATAAATTTAGATACTGGATTGTTTAATCTGGTATGAGAAAAAGAAATAAATAGCTGATCAGATTCCCTCATGCCTTTGGTTCTATCAAGGCAGAACCAAAGCTGTCTATGTACGTCCAATGGTTTTTAACATGTAGTCTCCTTTGTCTGAGAAATTTGGAAAGAAAACTGGGACATTAATGACCTGGTCAATATTTGACTCAAACTATCTTAGGCAAAAAGGATGGCTTAGTTTGCAATGACACTTTGTCCTTGTGAAAAATTAGATAAGGAGGTTTTGAAGATGGAGCCCAATTCAGATACACTTCTAGCCAGTGAAATAGCCACTAGAAAAATGGTCTTCCAAGACAAAAATATGAGTTCAGGTTTAACTAAAGGTTCAAAGGGAGATTGAATTAAGGACTGAAGAATTATATTTAAATCCCAATGTGGAGTGGGGTCTTTCAACTGAGGTCTGAGTAGAAAAACTCCCTTAAGGAAAAACCTTGCAGAGTTTAGAAAAAGCTAAGGTAGTGTTATTTACGCCCAGATGAAAATTAGAAATAGCAGTCAACTGAACTTTAATTGCTGAGAAACTGGCCCCTTCATTGGAAATTGAAGCTAAAAAGTCAAAAACAGTTGGGATGGGTTGAGAAAAGGGGTTCAAATCTTTGCTGAGGGCCCAAAACACAAATCTTTTCCATTTACTCTTCTAAATCTTTCTAGTGGAAGCCTTATGGGAAGATAAAATGTGATGGACTGGGCTGTCTAGCAATCAGTAGACCTAGAGGAAATATTCAGTCACCTTGATGCCTGACATGTCTGGGTGAGTTATGTCTTGTCAGAGTTTGGACCAGAATCGAAGGTAGACATAGAAGATCAGGCCAAAGGAATGGGAATCAAATCTGACAAGCCCAAAAAGGTGCGATGAGGATGACTGTGCTCTTCAACTAGACTGCTTTCTGAAGAAATTTCAGAATTAATGGCAGGGGTGGAAAGGCATAAAGGAGACGGGAGAGACAATCATGAACTAGAGCATCTCTGACTCCATCAGTAGAAAGATCAGGCCAAAGAACCCACTGAATTTGTTGTTGGGTAGAGAAGTGAAAAGATCACAGCATGGCTTGCCACACTGAGGGAAAATTCTCTCTGCCATGTTGGCAGAAAGATCGCTCATGAGGCATCAGAATGATCTGCTTAAATGGGTCAGCAATCACGTTGGACTTCCCCTAGGATGTGCATTGCTATTAAAAAGTGACTGGAAGATTTTGCCCACTGCCATACTTGCTTGCCCCTTGCTTGTTGATGTACCAGACTACAGACATGCTGTCCATCTGTATCCCAATTATCCTGGAAGGGAGAATGTCTTGAAAGGCCTACAATGCTAGAAGGACTGCTCTCATCTCAGGATATTGGTATGCATCTGGGCCTCTTTGGGAGACCACATACCTTGGATTGTACTTCCAAAATAGTTCCCCTCCACCTGAGCTGGGTTTCTATGATGACTATGGCCTTGGGGAGGGGAAGAACAAAGGGATGGTCTTCACAGAGCTGATTTGAGGGATTCCACCATAAAAGGTATCTTTTGCATGCTCGAGTTTTCTTGATTGGCATGGAGAATGGATGATGCAGAATGGACCACTGAGTTGAAAAGAATCCATTGAAAAATTCTCATATGAAACCTGGCCAGCAGGACAAGGGTGATAGCTGCTGCCATGGACCCAAGTGCCTGAAGTATTAGTCGGGCTGGAAGGGATGAATTTTGGATCACTTTCTTGACTTGGAAATTTATCATGTTTATTACAGTTGAAAGAAGAGAAGCTATATGATTGACTGAATCCAAGCACCTAAGAACTCCAGACGGTGTTCGTGTGACTTGTTGTAATTGACTGATATTCCTAGATGGGAACACTACTGGAATTGACTTGCCCCTTGCTTCTATCAGTTGATGCCTGATTAATGCTGTGAGGAGCTAGTCATCTAGATATGGAAACACTCACAACCCTGACAGTCTCAACTGAGCTGCTACAACTGCCATGTATTTGAACACCCTGGGGGCTGTGGTGGGACCAAAGAGCAGTGCTCTGAGCTGGTAATGACTGGTTCCTAGCCAGAAGCATAAGTACCTCCTGGAGTATCTGTTCATTTTGATGGGGCAGATCTTCAGGATGCATACTGCAGAGCACATCCAATCATCCTTCTGCAAAAAGGGGCAGAATGGACTGAACTGTTACCATCCATAGCTTTGAATACTGCACAACTGGTTTACTTTGCCAAGATCCAAAATCAGTCTCAAGTCCACTGTCTTTTCTAACACAAAGAAGAATCTTCAGTAAGTTCCAGATCCTCTCTGATCTGAGGGTCTTCCTGGGATGCTGCTTCCTTTTGATTGGGTAGAACATCAAGGATTTTCTTCCAAACTGTTGGAGGGGGTTGGGAAAATGGTATGATATAACCTCTAGGATATAATTATCTCCACCCATGAATCTGTTCTGATAGTTAGCCAGGCCCTCTTGTGCATGGATAGATGACCCCCAACTGCTTCCAGAGATGGAAAGTCGGACTTCCTTTCAGGAGCATTAATAGTACCTATCTGAGAAAGAATGTCTAGATCCCTGGTTCTGCAGAGCACCTCTGCCAAGAGAGCAGCATCTTCCATTTCAAGTTCCCCCTCTGCCCCTGGAGGAACTGTCTTGACATGACTCTTGGAAAGGACCCTGGGACTTTTTAAACCACATCCTTCTACCACCTTGTTGGTTCAGAGAGAAGGACCTCTAAGGGGTAGAAAAATGTACACCCACAGTAGACAGGGTTTTTCCTTCCTGTTTGCCCCTGGACAGTGTGTCTTTAACCTTGGGGCTAAAAGAGACTACCTTTCAAGGAGCACATTAATGAAAGAAGACTTGACTTGTTCCACAAAGTCACAAAAGCACATCCAAGCAGGTCTCTTAATGGCTTTGCCTGAACCTGCAACCTGTGAGGTACCTTCTGCAGCATGGCAGATCAACCTCGTGGGTGAATTTGAGATAGATTGGAGGGTGGCCAGCTGAGAAGAGATTCTGTTCCCATCATCATTTGGTAAGCTGCTTGATCAAATCCCTCTACAGTCTTGTAAAATGTGCCAAATAATTCAGTGACCCAAATGCAAAGGTTGCTGAAGCACAAACATGTTTTCCAAATCTGTCCAGTGCCCTAGACTCCCTCTTAGTAGGATTAACAGAGAAACTCGCCAAGGCACCGAGGGGATAGCGATGGCTCCAAAATCAACGTAGTTGACTCCAAGACCCCAGACACAACACCGATGCTTCAGCTCAGACAGTCTTCTGGCTTAGAGACACTCTGTACCAGTTGGCTAAGAGAAATCACTGGAATCAAATAAACAACCATCTCAGATCAAAAGATGTCACCCCCAAGGACCTCGGACCAGATGGTTCCAAAATGGGAATAATGGATTGGAAAAGAAATCAAAGGGGAAGTGGTCCATGGCCAGCTCTCAAGCCTAGAGTGGGTATGAGCCAAGAGGACTCCGATCTGTGTCTGTGTTCTGAGGAACTTTTTCCTCATCCTGTTCAAGAGACTTCTGGAGAACCAAAGAGAGGAGGTAGTGAAAAGGGTTCTAGAATGACTCTAGGTAACTCCTCAAGAACTGAAGAAGAGAGACTAGATGAAATAGACTCTGAAGGCAATGGAGGAGTACAGATCTGAGGATATCTTGCAATCTGAGAACTCAGATCTGGTAAAGATGGATCTGATTTTTAAGACATTGACAAGTACCTCTATGGAAGGAGCTGAGGTAGAAGTTGAAAGATAGGAGATATTTTTCAAGTTTCTATGTCCTTGTAAGGATGGTCACCTTTTGGTTTGCCAGGCTTCTTAGGATTTGAACCCCAACCAGAAATGAAGATTTTGAAGATGAAAGACCCCTTAAAATGAATGTATTCTTGCAATCAATAAGGGCCCAAGAATTGAAGCTGGGACAGATATTAAAATTGATATCCATATGTGCTGGGCCCAAGCAATAAATACATTCCCCATGGACATCAGAATTTGTGATCTTATGCCCAACGAAAATACACTTTTTAAAACCTGAAGGTTTTTCTGACATACTAGAAGCAGAAAAAGGTTTAACTAGTCTAGTAGTTTTGAAACCAAGTTCCACAATAGAATAGAATAAGATAAGTAACTATAATAAAGTATGAGTACCTTTTTTAATAGGAAAAAGAGGGAGTAAAATAAGAGAAAAGCTAAGCCAAAGATAAAAAAAACTGCCAACAATGGTAGAGAAGAATACTCAAAAAGTACAAAAGCGGGGGGCGTGGCCAAGGATGAACACAGGATAGCAGCAGATTTCTTCAGCTCCACCAATTTCATTACATTGACAGGAATTAATTACTTAAAAAATTAATTCTTGAAGTAATTTTCTTTCTAAATATGTTTGTTTTATATAGTTCTTGAACTATATCTAAAAAAGAAAGGAAATCTTAATAATATTCCTGTCAGAAATTACTTTGGAAATTTTCCTGTCAGTTTATCAGTCTGAAATGAGTTCCAGTAAGACAAATTCTCAAGACTCCAGCATCAAGAAAGAACTTCAGTCTCTGATAATTATAGTCCAGCAACTTACTGCTAAGATGGATAAAATGGATACTAAAATAGACACTTTCATAGAAAAACTACAAAACAAATAGACTTGTTACATATGGACCTGCAACAACAGAAGATCCAGATGACAGGCATAGAAGAAGCTGTGAATGACATGGAAAATAAAATACAAGAACAGGAAATCAACATTGAGTTTCTGCTGAAACAAAATACACATTTACAAACAAAGCTGGATGACCTGGAAAATAGATCTAGGCAATAACATTAGGATTTTTGGACTGCCAGAAAATATTGAAGGTAACAATATTACTTCTTTTTTAACAACATGGCTCCCTAAAACTTTAGATTTACCAGAAGCATTCTCTTTTGGTATCGAAAGAGCACATAGATCTATAGCTAATACTAACTCTAACAAAAGCTATCCTAGATCAGTTATAGTTAGATTTCTATCATCTTTTGATAAAGAGATGGTTCTTAAATCTGCTTGGGCTAAAGCTCCTGTTAAGTTTAATGAGACAACTGTGCGTTTTGACAATGACTATTCTTCCATGGTAATTGCTAAAAGAAAAGTTTTTCTTCCACTAATAAGGGAGCTTAAAAAAGCACAGTTTAAAACATACCTTCTGTTTCCTGCCAAGCTTAAAATCTTCCTTCCTGCTGGTCCTAAGGTCTTCGATGATTTAGACTCTGCTTTACTGTTTGTCAAAGAAAAAAGGATTTTGGATAAAATAGAAGAAATGGAATGGGCTAGTTCTTCATTAAAGAGATTGGCAACTGAAGCTTCCTTGAAGACTTCAGAGAAGAAGAAGAGACTAAAAAACAAATGATTTGTTATATGTTTTTTTTCTCTCATCATTTTAGTTCATTATTAATCTTTTTTGAATATAGTTCCTGCATTTCCAGAAAGCCACAAATATTTTGGAAAAGATTTAATCAAAGTTATTCTCTATGTGCAAAGAAATGTTTTGTTTCATAACCAGTCAAAATGCCTGAGGATTTAATGGCAGGCTGTGACTCGATTTGTTTTTCTTTCTGAAAAAAGTAAGGTTAGTAATTTGATACATTTTTTATCTTTACCTTTTTTTCCTTCTTCTTTTATTATTTTCTTTGTTTAAACAATGACATTCTATTTAGATTATGTAGTGGGTAAAGGGTGGGGGGAGGGCAGGGAGAGAACAGTAATGAAAATATCATTAATAGAATAATAACATATTTATTTCTTGTAAAAGTTTATAAGTTCTTCAAATGCTATTTCTAATTATACTTTCTTGATTATACTGCTTATGCTTGTTTGTAAATAATCTGCCATGCTTTAACTAATAATAATCAGAACTAAATAAGAGTAAATAATATGTTTTATTTTAACTCTATTAATATAAACAGTAAGTAACATTCCATTGTATATACTTCTTACAGCTTTCTCTTACATTTTTTATTTCTGCCTCACTCCCTTTTATTTTCTACTCTCTTTTCTTTTCTTTATTAATATATAGAAATGCTTTTGACTGTGTGGGCACAGTGAATAATAGGATTTGTATGAAAATTGAGTTGGGAGAAGAATGCTGAGTTTTATTACTTGTTGGTAATTTTGAGTTTAATTTCACTTGCATAGAGGCTGTGATGATCTGTGGAATGCATTGTGGAGGTTCTGTCATGTTTAGATGCATTTACACTGCTAAATGAATGTTTGTCACTAGTTTTTAATAAGTTTCCCGCCAAAATGTTAAGAGAGACAATCTGGGATGTGGGCTGTCTTATGCACATGTCTTATGGGATGTCCTTGAGTTACCTCAGAATCTTCAAATCACAGAATTCTCACAGAGAAACTGAAAGCAGTTAGTATAAACATTGACAAGGTTATCACACTGACACACCACAGATTCAGGAAAAATACTCTGTTCATAAAATATGTCAGTTATAATGAGTTTAAATGATGTAGTTTCTTGTAGTAAGTAAATGTCTTATTTTAGAAGGCATAAAAAAATGAAACATTTATTTAAATGTTTTTGAAAATCTACTTAACAGCAGCATAATAATCTGTGTTAAAAATTTGTGTTCCAAACATATACTTTACTATAACTCATTTAATTCATCTGATTGACAAACATAAATAATCTTATAACTCTATTCTGGAAGAAATGTCATGTGATATATTTTAAAGCAGTAGGTTAGCATGATTGTAAAATCTGGTTACCAATATGTGTTTGCTTTGCATTATTTTGTATAAAGCAGACAGATTTATTCTAGGGACAGCAAGTAGGACAGTGCTCTACAAAGGCACAACTCAGTGAGATCAGATATATATATATATATATATATATATATATATATATATATATATATATATATGTGTGTGTGTGTGTGTGTGTGTGTGTGTATGTGAGTGTGATGGCTTTTTTTTCTGAGAATCTGCATAACTATCTAATATGATTTATAATAATTTCTATGAATACAATATTTTACTCTATTGACAAAATTAATGTTTGCCACAAGTTTTAATAAGTTTCCCGCCAAAATGTTAAGGGAGACAATCTGGGATGTGGGCTGTCTCATGCATAGTGTCCATGAGTTTCCTCAGAAGCTTCACTCACATAATTTTCACAGAGAAACTGAAAGCAGTTAGTATAAACATTGACAAGGTTATCACACTGACACACCACAGATTCAGGAAAAATACTCTATTCATAAAATATGTCAGTTATGATGAGTTTAGATGATGTAGTTTCTTGTAGCAAGTAAATATCTTATTTTAGAAGGCATAGAAAATGAAACATTTATTTAAATGTTTTTGAAAATCTACTTAACAGTAGCATAATAATCTGTGTTAAAAACTTGTGTCCCAAACATATACTTTACTATAACTCATTTAATTCATCTGATTGACAAGCATAAATAATCTTATAACTCTATTCTGGAAGAAATGTCATGTGATATATTTTAAAGCAGTAGGTTAGCATGATTGTAAAATCTGGTTACTAATATGTGTTTGTTGTGCATTATTTTGTATAAAGCAGACAGATTTATTCTAGGGACAGCAAGTAGGATTGTGCTCTACAAAGACACAACTCAGTGAGATCATATATATATATATATATATGTGTATATGTGTGTGTGTGTGTGTGTGTGTGTATGTATGTATATATGTGTATGTGTATATGTGTGTGTGTGTGTGTGTGTGTGTGTGTGTGTGTGTGTGTGTGTGTGTGTGTGTGTATGTGTGTGTGTGTGTATGTGTGTGTGTATATGTGTGTGTGTGTCTGTGTTTATGTGTGTGATGGCTTTTTTTTTTTTTTTTTAGGTAATAATGCAGGTGTTTCTGAGAATCTGCATAACTATGCAATATGATTTATAATAATTTTTATGAATACAATATTTTACTCTATTGACAATAATGAGTTTAAGTAAATGCTCATATACAAACAATTCAAGATTTTTTTGGAAGCTGTTGATAGAATTCACATGACAGAAAATAGATGCATCTTAATGCATGTAATGTCTGAATCATATTAGCCAAAGTTTTTGATTTAAATGAATGTTAGAACATAATTTTCTCTCCTCTTGATTTCTAACATTAAGATTATTTGAATGCTATTAGAATACAAGTGTTATATATTACATAGATCTATATAATAGTATGAACAGTTTTAAAAAAAAAAAAAGTTTATTTTAGTTTATATGATGCTGTTTTACCAAATGTGTAGTTTTGTCTTGATAGATAATTGAATTGAAAACTGTTAACCTCAGTTAAATATAACTAGTATTAAATTGATAAGGTGGTAGCTGAGGTACTGCTGCTTAGGGTAGGGGTTAACTTGAGTAGTAAATACTGCTCTAAGTTGGAGTTTTCAACTCAGGCGGGATGCAAGGTTTAATCCTTACATTATTTTCACTTGTTCATTGTTATATGTATATAGTTTTGACATCCACAATATATTTTGTACACTCATTGTCACTACAAACAAAATTGAATCCTATACAAAATCCCATAAGAGATTTAATAAATACAGCTATATTTAAAGGTACACCTAAAAGAGGAGATGTAACATTATTTATCTGGTTATTTGTTATTTCGATCATAAGATTCTTGAGTTTTAAAAATGCCAAATGACATCTTTAAAAGGAATTTCTTTAAACATTAATGGATTGAATAATCCGTGTAAAAGGGCAAGCCTAATAAGATACATTAATCTACACAAGGCCAATCTAGTCTTCCTGCAAGAAACCCATCTCTTGAAAAAAGATATTGATAAACTAGCCACTAATAAGTATACAGTATTGGTTAGTTCAGAGCACACTCAGAAAAAAAGAGGAGTGGCTATTTTATGAAATAAAAGTATGCCCATTCCTAAAACCATTAAGTTTTATCAGGATGACAAAGGAATGTTTTGTATGGTTACAATACAAATTAATGGGAAGACTTACACTTTAATTAATGTATATTGGATACCTGGAATTGGTATTAATACAGTGAAACATCATATTGATAAGATCATATCATTCTCTATAGGGGATATTATTTTAGCTGGTGATTTTAATTGTATACTACATGAAAGTGATACTACCACTATAAAGAAAAGAAGAATTACATCTAATGCAAAACATTTAAATGATTTTGCTAATTCTTATCATTTGAATGATATTAATAATCAGATAGAGTCAAAATCATTACCATACACCTTTTTTCTAACAGATACAAAACTTATTCAAAAATAGATAGGGTCTTTATTTCTAACCAGATGGTAACAGATTTAATTAATTCCAAAATCATTTCATGTCCTATATCTAATCATAACTCAATTGTTTTTGAATTCATGATAAAAAATACTCATAATGTTCAGATCAAAAGGATACCAGCATACTTAACTCAGCTAAAAGACTATAAAGAATATATACTTTCAGAAGTACAACATTTTCTAGACATAAATAATACTCCTGAAGTCTCCATTGTCTATGTTTGGGATGCCTTAAAATCATATCTATATGGACAAAGTATCAGATGGTATAATAACAAAAGGAAATCTTGGGATAAGGAATTGTTAGATATTCAAAGTAAACTGGACTCTTATAAGCATAATAATAAAGAAAATATTATGGACAAGAAAGTTATTGAAGAAATAAACAAACTAAATGAGAAATACAAAGAAATTTTAACTCATAAAGTTAAAATAACTTTAGAGAAATACAAGTTGTCTTATTCAATAAGCCCCAAATACTTACATAGACTTAAAAATAAAACAAAAGATTGAATAAACAAAACCATATCAAAGAAATCTTTTCTCTAAGGAAAAGAAGAATGTTTCTAGTATACCAGAAATACTGGACGAATTTAGAAATCACTTTCACAAGATTAACCATAACAACATTAACATGGAACCTAAAGATAAAATAAAGGAGTTTATAACCACAAACATGAATAAAAAGCTTAATAAACAACAGATTAAACTATTGGACAAGAGTATTTCATATACAGAAGTTATTACACAAATAAATAAGCTTAAATCAAACAAAGCACCGGGTAATGATGGTATTATACCAGAGATATATAAAATCCTTTCTAAAACTACATATTCATTAATACATAAGGTTTTTATTCTGGCCCAAATTGAGTTAATAACCCCCCCCCATCTTGGCAATATACATTTATTTCACCAATTTTAAAACCTAATAAAGATCCAACTAGATGTTCTTCATATCGACCCATCTCATTACTTAATGTTGATTATAAAATGTTTATGAGTATTTTTGCTGATAGATTGAAGACAATTATCCCGGCATTATAGACATAGATCAGACGGGCTTCATTGTAAATAGAAATACTTTTGATAATATAAGAAGAACTTTAACATTAATTGATTTTGCAAATAGGAAAAAGAAAGATTTAACACTTATTAGTCTTGATATAGGTTCAGCATTTGATTCAGTAAGTTGGGACTATCTGTTTACCTTACTGAAATGCACAAATTTCTCTGATGCATTTGTAAATTTAATTGAGCATTTATACAAAGGAACGCTGGCTTATATTAAGGTAGGAACATATGTTTCACAAAAATACCCATTCTTAAAGGTACAAAGCAAGGATGTCCACTTTCTCCACTATTATTCACTTTAGTAATGGAGCCTTGGGCTAATTTGATTAGAAACAGTACTGACATAGAGGGTTTTGAAATAGAAGAAAATACAACATCAAAAATTCAACTTTTGCAGATGATGTTCTAATTACATCAGCAGGATCTAATTCTTCTATGCAGTCTTTATTTGATAAAATGATGAATTTTAAAAGTATTTCTGGTTTAATATTCAATGAAGAAAAACTAAGATACTAGCTATATCTACATGAGAAAATACTCGCATTAGTGATTTTGCTAAATATGTACCCAACTCAGGTCAGATAACTTATTTAGGTATAATACTATCTAAAGATATTAAATCTATTATATATAATAACTATAATACCTGTTTTCTTAATATACAAAATCTTTTTAATACCTGGAATAATATGTTTTTACTATGGAGGAGAGACTTACAATTATTAAAATGATAATATTCCCCAAGATTTTATACTTAATACAATCAATAATACTTTCACCTACAAAAATAGCTATCAAGAAACTGAATACACTAATGTTAAATTTCTTATGGGCACCTAATAGACCTAGGATTGCATTAAAGAAACATACTAATAGCTGGTCTCAAGGGGTATTTCTTTTCCAGACTTTAATTTATATATTATCTCTTCTATTATAAAAGTTATTACTTTATTAATAGATCGGTCATATGTCACAAAATGGAAAGATTATTGGGAGCTAATTAGTATGCACTTCATGAAAATCTCCTTAACACATAAAATATGATTATAAATAACTCCATGTTGTGGTTGCTAAAGGAATTTTGTACTTCACCTATTACACCTAAACATATGGTCTGTTACCCATTAAATATTATTATTAGTTATCGTAACTTTATATTCATGCACCCTAAGTATAGGGAATGGAATTTTATTGTATTCCCTATAATTTATACTCAGGGTATGCTTATGTCATCTACTTCTGAAGGAGCTCATTTAGCTATAGATAATAATCTAAAGTACTGGTATCAGCTGATATCTGATAATAAAGTTAAAAATCTAGATTTCTTAAAACAAGAATTTGATCTAAGAGAAACTTGCTGGTTAGAGGTTCAGATCTTTAGACAACATCTCATTGATAGAATAGATCTAATGTCTATAACAGTTAAAGAATCTATTCCAAAACTGATTGATTACTTGATAATAAATTTACAGCATAAAGTTTCTGATAAAGGTAAACTTTCATATATACATAAAATTATCAGACAAGAAACTTTTTACAATGTAGATTCATACTGGAATTATTTCACCTCTATTAATGGGGACCCACCAACTCAACAAGATAAACAATATATATTGGAATCTGCTTATAGAACTACATCTTCCATTGTCTGGAGACTTTATACATGGACATTTTAACATAGATCTTTTTATACACCTTTGATGATGAATAAAATTAATAATAAAGATAATCTATGTAAGAGATGTAATGTAGAAATTAATGCTGACTGGGCTCATATGTTTTATGACTGTATGAAGTTGAAAGAATACTGGAAGTCAATTAATGAATTTTTGCAGGCTCTTTTACAGATAATTTAATTATTTCTAAGTCTCTTATATTATTCAACACACCTGTACCTCAATGTGTTAAAAGATTAAGCTTCCCTTGTTATGGTCTATCCTAGCAGTGGCTAGGAAAATAATAACTAGAAATTAGATTTCAGATACACCTCCTTCGTTCAATGAATTTAAAAATGTTATGAATATAATGTGTCATATGGAAATAAGCACAATTAGAATGAGAACAACTAGAAAAACATCACATTTTATTGTATGGGATAATTTACAAAATTTGTTAAAAAAATTCTAATTTCAATAGCACAGTATTTTAGTTTAATTAATTGATCTGATTGTAGTGGATGTCTTTGTAAATACTTTAGTTGTTTTGTTGAATATTATAATAATACCTATTTTTAATTATTTGTATAAAATTGTTATGATATTTCTCTTATATGTTAAAACAATAAACTTGTTTTGAAAAAAAAAAAAAGTACAAAAGCAGCTGAAAAAATATTTACCTAAAAAGAGAAAGGTTAATACTGGACAGAGGAAGGACATAGTTAAATTATATAAAAGTATCAAGACTCGCATACAACCACAAATTAAACTAGAAAATGCAGTATAATGCCCAAGAGTTTGCAATCCACATCTGTATCCAATGGCAGCAAACGAGATCTGAGGTACGTTAGGTTGGTGGGGCATTCTGTGTAGAGGGAGGAGCTTGAGAGTTCTAGGATCCCAAAAGAACCAGCCAAATGGGATCAGAGTCTTGGATTTGAATCAATCAGTTGAGGAATGAATGAAAATGACATCAGATATAATGTTTTTTTTTTTTACAGGTAGAAAGCCCCATGTATTGCTGCCTCATAGCTCTTGTTTCCGTGGTCTGTTTCTCAGCTGTGTATCTTCAAAGAGTCCACATTCAGTCACTGTATCACTGTGTGACTGGATACTAGATGTTTTAAAGACTGATCTTTTTCTGCTATGAAAAACATTCCACAATATTTCTGCATCACATTGACTAATACTGGAGGACGATATGGTCAAAATAGCTGTTCACACTAGTTTCATTAAGAGACCTCTCTCAGGATGGGGCTAGCTTTTCTTAATGTATGGGAAAATAGAAAAGCCTTTCATTTTTTCTTTTCACCAATTAAATGTTCCAAAACAGCAAGAGAAAATGTAATGCGCAACAATTGTTTAGAACAGCTAATCAGCATAGTTTCTGGGAGGTTGGAAGAAACTATATTACTCAGACAACAAATGGGAACACATGAACAATTTGCAAGCTTCACACAACCAGCAACAGGAGGCAAGGAATGATCAACACTTAATGAAGCTGTGAGGCAAAAATGCCAACGTGGCATACCTGCTTATTCTCAACAGACTGAAATGGAAAAGATTTTCATGAACCATTCAGAAATTGGGACCCTCTGTTGTTTTTCTTTACAAAATAAACTGAGAAAAAAATAAACTGAAGTTCTTTACGATGATAAATTCACTATTTTATAAAACACATGACCGCTATCACATGAGCACAAATAGTATTCTATGGGAAAATCATATAAGTGTTTTGTTCAATACCCCTGCTTCTTTACAACAATTTCATGACTGATGTTTCTCGTGGAAAGGAAATTCCCAGGATCTTCTGGGAAAACTCAGCATCACAAACTAGCAATCACACAAGCAGCATTGACTATTGCCTCAAAAACAAGACTTGCACCGCTTTTTAAATACATTTTTTGACTTTGTCAAGATCAGCATGCAATCAATAACTTTTGGGACTTTCATTTTCAATAGAAATCCAATACAAAATCAGATATTCAACATGAGAACTGCAGAGGTAATAACGTTATTTTTTTAACTCTATAAAATGACTTTTGCACCAGTTGAGGGCCAGAATCTGTGCAGTTGTTCCTCTTCTCTCAATGTATATTCTGATTTTGAATTAAAAGGTAACTATATTTCAACATCTGTCTATTTGTTCCACTGTGTATCTCCTTTATACATTCTCATTCATTCATTCATTTTACTGGCTCTGGAGTTTCACAAAAATGTCTTCAATTTCTGCCCTTCACAAAGAGATTTCTACTTCCAGTCATTATAATCTCTAACATAAGAGCAAAGTTTAATGCATAACAGCATGCTGTCAACATTATTTTTTTCATGTATTTTAACAGATATTGTTGACATAATTTCCTTAAAATATAACTGCATAACTGACTTGCATACTATCTGAACAAGTAATATGCTGTGGAATTTGGATAAAAGTCAAACAATTTGTAAATACCTTACTCAAAAGGCTCTACTTATATATGTGAACAAACATGCATAAAAAAAGTGTGTGCACATGCAAATGTTTTGAGCCACAGATCAGAAGGACTAGTGTAGGGTGGTTAACAACTGAGGAGTACCCACAGTCTGGTTTAAGCTAATATACTCAGTACAGTTTAAATGCTTTTTAGCATCAGGAAGAATGGATCAGATTTAAATAGGCTTGTAACTTCAGTTAATAATGTTTACTAAATTCCCTATCACATGCACTGCTTACAGTTCAGGAATACTGCATGCTATTCAGACAAATAAATTAATTCAGGCTTAATTACCAGGGATGGAATCTTCCAGATTCACCATGTCATTAGAGCACATGAACAGTTAAATCTGCATTACAGTAAAAAACAAAAACATGGGACAGTGGTAAATTACATAGTTGACAAAAGACATTGAAAATCTATCTGTATGCAGCCTGCAATGTATGTACAAATTATGGGGATGGTGAACTACATTACCACCTACAGGACAACAATAAAAAACATATAATCAAACATGCATGACCATGATAATCCATCTATAGAGCTGCTAACATCTGCAGAGCAAGGCTTCTATTCTCTACACCATCTGCAGAGCAAGGCTTCTATTTTCTACACCGATTCTAAGGATGGCAGGTCTGTACTGATTTACATACTATTTTATACAATACTGTATGACATAACACCCATAGTGTTTTGTCATTTTGTGAAACATGCACTTACATAAATTTGTAGATCACCAGGTCAGCTTGCTAAAACCTACTTTGTGACATCAGCTAGAATATGTAACATTTTTGTCTGGCATTGTGAAGTTTAAAAATATATATTTTTTAAACACCCACACAACACATGCCAGCTGCCATTTAAAACATTTATACACATTTTAAGGTAAACACACCGCTTTACTTTTGACAAGCAGTATAAAGAGTAAAAAGAAATATATCTGTAAAATGTTTTAAGTAAAACAGTTAAATCTATCATGTTTTTGCTCTTCCATGTCATAGCAACCCTAGGGCCACAGACCACTGTTCCTTTGAAGCTCATTTAAATCACCTTTATCCATATAGTCCTAATATAAGTGCATACAACCATGTACATTCAAGAAATATAAGTCTGAATGTAGCTGGACAGAAGCCAAAACAAAATATACTAATAACTGCAAAGAAAAACACACATGGAGCTGTAGAACTGCTGGAACTTTAATCTGTTCTGGTACCTCGGCTTGAAAAAGCCTTCAAAGGAATAATTTCACAAACACTCGGCAGTATAATTTATACCAAACAATCAATCACTCAATAAAAAAAAAAGTGATTTTCATTTAAGGAGACCAAGTATCAAATCATCCATCAGAAATATTTATGAAAATAAATAACATTATAAATAACAGTCTATTTATAAATTTAAGTTAATATCTAAATTCAAACCCTTAGGAGCAAGTGCATCTAGATTAAGAATAAATCTACTTTCCATTTCTAACAATTTCTGTACAAAATTACTACCCCTTTGACAAGAGGGCTTAGTTAACACACAAAAACAGAAGGAATAATCCTGTCCCTCATGTATTTTATGAAAATGATCAGCAATGGGACTATCTAGTCTACAATTCCTTATATCACCCAAGTGTTCCAGGACATGGATTTTAACCACACGCTTGGTTTGGCCAATATACCATCTAGGGGGCAAGCATCCACAACCAATGTACACCACCCCACAAGATTGACAATCAAACCTATCCTTGGCCACATACCCAACACCATTAATTTTAGTGCCTGAAATATTTTTAACTATGCCACACACTCTGCCCTTTCCACATTTAAACATACCTATGTTTCCACCCACCTGTCTATTACATCTAACATTACGTAACTCTCTTAAATTTTCATACCTTCCATAAGAGAATGTTATCTTATTAGGAAACAGATTAACTAACTCATCATTAAAACAAACAATAGGCCATAAATTGTCTGCCATCCTTTTCATGGTTGGATAAAATGGGGAGAATTTAGTTACAAGAAATAACTTATCTTCTCCATCTTGTTTTTCCCCCTGCACTAACCTGTATTGTTTGTTACCAAATAAGCCCCTAGGAATTTTTACACCATCTTTTAACCTTTTCCTAGCCAACTCAATAGAAGCCTCAGAATAGCCTTGGGCATAAAGTATTTTCTTAATCTGTAAAAATTCCTGCTTAAGTAAATGATTTTCAGAGGTGTGCTCAGAAATGCGTTTAAATTCCCCAAAAGGTAAAGCTTCTAGCAGGTTGGGTGGGTATGCACTTCTAGCATGCAATAAGTTATTAGTGGCCGTCTCTCCTTCCTGTAGGGTTTAAACTGGATATTCTTGTGAATATCTATATATAGTTCTATATCTACATATTGAATCACACTTTTATTGGTATTATAAGTAAATTCAAAACCATAAGTATTTACATTCAGCACATCCATAAACTTACCAAATTCACCAATATCACCTCTACAAATAAAAATCAAGTTGTCAATGTATCATCGATATATGATGACAGATTTAACAAAAAAATCCAGGGTGTAGATATATGCATATTCAAAGTGGGACATGAATATAACAGCATATGTGGGGGCAAAATTCACCCTCATAGCCGTACCTTCCTTCAGCTAGAAGAACTTCTCAAAAGTAAAATAATTATCTGTCAGTGCAAATTCAAGCAATTTTATTAGAAATGTAGTATGAGGTCCTTCCCCTAATGTCTTCCTAACAGCTGATAAGCCCCATTGTATCTTAATACTAGTGTACAAGGTCTTAATATCAACAGCTGTCCAGTAAAAGTCTTCTTTCTACTCTATTTCTTTACACAAATCATTCGTATTTTGAATACGAGAAGGAATTCTAACAAAGTATTTTTTCAAAAAACTAACAGTATACCAACATGCTCCAAAATGACCCACAACTCAAAACAATGGGTCTTCCAGGGGGTTCTGTCAAATGTTTGTGGATTTTTGGAAGAGCATAGAAGAAAGAGTCCTTTGGGAAGGGTATATAAAGTTTTTTACATCCTTAGAAGACAAAAAAAACTAATCTCGCACCCCTTTCTAGCAATTCCAATAAAGCTTCATTAAACTCTGTCAAGGGGTTTTGAGTCAACTCAAAATATACCTCTTCATTAAACAAATATTCAAAGACCATCTGCTGATATTGTAATTTCCCCATAATGACACAATTACCCTCTTTATCTGCTAGAGAAAACACATACTTGTCAGTAAAATTGTGCAATTGTTTCAGAGTCAACTAATCATATTTTTCTAAATTATAAGCTTTAGGCAGCTTCATAAATTCAAAATATTCCTGTTCAATTTTCTTGCACAATACATTTTCAAAAGTAACAAGTACCAAAGATTTCTTAGGAGGGTTAAATTTACTAGAACTGGGCAAGTTAGGTAAAGGTAGTTTGCCGTATCCATTTTGAAAACATTCATCAATTACACACACGTCACTAATTTCATCTAAATTATCACAATCCATCATTTCAAAAAATTCATGTTCATAAATAGATAAGTCTAACAAAGAGTCATCCAAACTGCTAACATCAGAAACATTGCTCATTTGTGTTTGAATATGAAAAAATGCTTTCAGGTGCAATTTTCAACAGAAACGTTTGGCATCCAGCAATATATCAGCAAGAGCTGGAAACGTAGTATGTATGAATTTGCTACTTTTAGTTAAGACCTTTCTCATAGAAAATGTAACATTCAAGTCACCAAGATTAATAATGCTCAAATCATTACCAACATCAACATTAGCAGTCAGTCCCAGTGAAATGTTACGACAAACAGTCTCCTGAAAACATCTGGAAAGAGAATCAGTACCGTCTATTCTTACCACCACATCTTCTATTAGACTGAAAATTGCCTTTTGGCTGTTGTTCTTTCACAGTGCATTTCTCCGTCTCATCAACTAACTCCACACTTTCAAATAAAACACTCTTTTTACATGCAACCATTTCAACAGATGAGATGGAAGAATCATGTACACTGAGATCTCATTACCACATTTCTTGCTTGGAATCTACCATTTCTGGACCTACAGTTTTTCTTATAGTCGTTCATATCATGATTAAGTTTCTTCTTTTTCCATTCAATCATCTCACTTTCCACCTTCACAAGTTCACTTTTGATTTCCTTCATTTTGGAAGAAAAAATATTAGAAGACATGTCTTTAAGCAAAGCCTCCTGCAATACAGAAATTTGCTGTTGGATCATTCCACGTGCTTTCATATTACATTTAGTAAGCACTTTCAGCCAGCCTAAAGTACATTGTAGAGAAATAGCTTTCCATTCCTCTAAAAGATCACTTTCACCATCCCCAAACTCGAATGTGGGCAATTTATCAACCCTCAGTCCCCTCGGGGTTATGGAAAGACTTACATATTTCTCAAGAAGACGTGAATCATAATATAAAGTCACTTCCTTAATCATCAGTCTTTTAAGCTCCTCATATCATTTATCATAAGCTTCATTCTCAACAGACGACCATAGGTCAAAATTGGCCAACTTTTCCTCCCTTTCTCTCGGAAAGTTGGCCTAAAGGAAAGCATTACCATCCATCTGAGTATGTAAAATTTCAGGAAAAGCTGCAGCTCCATCAATCGACATAGCAAAAACAAAATGTTATTAATAACCGCAAAGAAAAACACATATGGAGCTGTAGAACTGCTGGAACTTTAATCTGTTCTGGTACAAAAGCCTTCAAAGGAATAATTTCACAAACACTCGGCAGTATAATTTATACCAAACAATCAGTCAATAAAATACAAAGTGATTTTCATTTAAAGAGACCGAGTATCAAATCATCCATCAGAAATATTTAAGAAAATAAATAACATTATAAATAAAGTTGGTTTATAAATTTAAGTTAATATCTAAATTCAAACCCTTAGTGGCAAGTGTACCTAGAGTAAGAATAACTCTACTTTCCATTTCTAACAATTTCTGTACAAAATTACCACCCCTTTGACAAGAGGGCTTAGCTAACACACAAAAACAGAAGGAATCATCCTGTCCCCCATGTTATTTTATGAAAATGATCAGCAATGGGACTACCTAGTCTACAATTCCTAATATTGGCCAAGTGTTCCAAGATACGGATTTTAACCACACGCTTGGTTTGGCCAATATACCATCTAGGGGGCAAGCATCCACAACCAATGTACACCACCCTACAAGATTGACAATCAAACCTATCCTTGGCCACATACCTAACACCATTAATTTTAGTGCCTGAAATATTTTTAACTTTGCCACCCACTCTGCACTTCCCACATTTAAACATTGGTCTTTTACATCTAACATTAAGTAACTCTCTTAAATTTTGATACCTTCCATAAGAGAACATTATCTCATTAGGAAACAGATTACTTAATTCATCATTAGCACTCTTCAAGAAAAATCTTGATGATTGGGTGGCAGATAGGAAATTCAACCCGGGGAACACTTCTGTGGCTCTGCTCGACAGTGGCACAGAAAAATAATTTTCTTGGGTGGCAAAAGCCAGGGTACCTTTGGCTAGGCTTATATAGGCCCTAGGGCCAATAGCCTAGTACCTACCTATGAACCTATTAAAACAAATAATAGGCCATAAATTTTCCACCATCCTCTTAATGGTTGGAGAAAATGGGAAGAATTTAGTTACAAAAAATAACTTATCTTCTCCAGCTTGTCTTTCCCCTGTACTAACCTATACTGTTTGTTACTAAATGAGCCCCTAGGAATTTATACACCATCTTTTAACCTTTTCCTAGCCGACTCAATAGAAGCCTCAGAACAGCCTTGGGCATAAAGTCTTTTTTAATCTGTAAAAATTCCTGCTCAAGTAAATGATTTTCAGAGGTGTGCTCATAAATACGTTTAAATTCCCCAAAAGAGGCCATCTCCTTCCTGTAGGATTTAAACTGGATATTCTTGTGAATATCTATATATAGTTCTATTAAGTATTGAATCACACTTTTATTGGTATTAAAAGTAAATTCCAAACCATAAGGATTTAGATTCAATACATCCACAAACCTACCAAATTCACCAATATCACCTCTACAAATAAAAATCAAGTCGTCAATGTATCATCGATACTTGATGACAGATTTAACAAAAAAATCAAGGGTGTACATATATGCATATTCATCGTTTTCTTGATATTTTAAGTTGTTAATTTAATGACATGAGGATTTTTATTACTTTATGCTCAAACACTCATAGCCTGAACAAAAAAAAAAACTGCATTAATCAACATGCTATATTCCATGCAAAATGCTGCTTTGTACCACTATCTACACCTTTACTACTTAGGACATCAATATTACCTGATTCAAAGGGATACTTCAGTTACACAGTTAAGGCTTATATGCAGAACACAAGTAGAAGGTTACAAATCAACATGGAAAGTGACTGCAATCAAGGTGGGGGGTGGTGAGAAATAAGGAAAGAGTAGGATTTTGGATGTAGGCCCTTAACGAGAACAACAACCATACAGAATATTACATTCATAAAGCAGAAAAAATATTCTAATAATCCAACACTGGACTGAAGAAAGGAGATTTTGACAATAGGGCTAACTGCAAGGAGGAGCATAATAGGAATGAGGTGGCTGGAATTTAGTGGGGGAAATTGGCCAGTGTATCTGGAGCAAATAACTAGAGAGGGAAAGATAAAAGAGTGGGAAAAGTAAGACTGGGATGAAGCCAAGCAGATGCTTGGACTGCAGGTTAGAGAATGCCTTCTCTACAACTACAGGTAAAACAAAAGGAATAGGGAGTGTTACGTTTAAGGCCAACTCTGAGAGTTTTTTGTTAAGTCTAAAATAAAAGCTAAGTTAAGAAAAGAAATAAGCAGCAGAACATATAAAATATGAAAATCAGGAGAGGTAAGAAAATATTGGCAAGTCCTATTTATTGTTGTGGTGAGGTTTAGATCCCTGGCTCCCAATTATGTAATGATGTCCAGATTGTTTGGGATTTTTGCTTGGAAGTATTTGCACAGGTGTTTTTATACATTAAGCAAACTTCAGAGAAGATTTTCCCACACAAGTAGTAAATGCTGGAGGTGTAATGGGAAACAAGACTAGTAACTGGGTACATGTATTTTGGGAGTGTAACATGTTGTCAGACTTAAAAAAAAAAAAAAAAAAAAAAAAATTCCCTACAGAATATTTTGAGGGAGCAAATTAATACAATTGCAGACACTCTTTTGAACTGGAACATAGAATTTGAATTGCTTAAACTTAGTAAGACCTTACTAAGTTCAGTGCTATTCGTTGCAAGAATAGCAATTTCTAAAAATGGAAATCAAAATTTAAGACAAGTGTAAAGCAATTGTTGAATGTTGTAAAATAACTGGAGGTGGGATCTTTAGAAAATGAAGAGCAGATTGCATAGAAATAAATAGAATTTGCGGCAATAATATGTACAAAATAATGTCTGTGAGGAGGAGCAAGGTTTAGGGGAAGACGGGACTCCAGCAATTTTTGTAATGTATTAATGCATAGGTTCATAGGTAGGTACTAGGCTATCTGCCCGAAGGCATTTATAAGCCTAGCCAGAATGTGTTGGCTTTCCTGCCCCCCAGATTAGTTCCCTGTGCCTTTGTCCAGCAGAGCCATTGAAGTGATCCGTGGGGTAAACTTTCTGTTTCCCATCCACTCGTCAAGGTTTCTTTTGAAGAAGGTTAGCGAGGAGCTCTGCCTAATGTAGAATGGAATCTTGTTCCAGAGCATGGGAAGTCTCTGGGACAGGAATCTATCCCTCCAGCAAGTCCTATTTATTGTTGTGGTGAGGTTTAGATCCCTGAAGCATGTGGCTTGAGGGTATATGATTTTCTTTAGGTGGAGCATGTCCATCAATTCTGGGTTGGACATGGCCTTGTATGTCAGGCAGAGATCACCTCTGAGTAGGCAGTATGCAACAGAGTACAGCTGGAGTTTCTTCAGTCGAGCTGCATAGGCATATGCTTGAGGCCAGTGATCCTCTTGGTGAGGTACTTCTGTGGTCTTTCCAGTTGTTGCAGGTGTCTTGTAAGGTACATCCCAAATGGGGCAATTGTACTCTATGATGGGTCTGATGAGTGATGCATAGAGGGGCCCAATGACCTCTTTCAATCTGGATGCAAACCCTTTTGTGATTAGGTGGGCCACATAGAAGGATTTTCTAACCACTTTGGCAATGTGATTACCAAAAGAGAGGTTACTATCTACCTGGGTCCCCAGATCCCCTATTATGTCTTCCGTATTTAGGGGGCTACCACCTCTGTGGTAGTTTGTGGATACTTTGTTTTTTCCAAAGGGGATGACTATGCACTTTTTGACATTTAATTTGAGGCCATGGTTTTGACACCAGGTATCTGTCTCAGTGAAACCCTTTTGGAGGATGTCTTTGTCAGCCAGAGAGTCAATTATAACCCCTAGTTTGCAGTCGTCTGCGAACTTGGTCAGCCATAGTCCTCCTGTGCTTGCCTGTACCTCTGAGAAGTATATGCCGAACAGGAGGGGTCCTAGGACTGAGCCCTGGGGAATGCCACTTGTAACCGGTTTAGAGTCAGACCTAGCTCCCGCAACCCTTACCATGTGGGTTCTGTCCGTGAGCCATTTGGCAACCCATCTCGTGATGTAGGGGTTTATGTTCAGGCTGGTGAGCTTGTCTATAATACCTGAGTGGGGAATGGTGTCGAAGGCCTTTGCAAGGTCTAGGTAGGCTGTGTGGACCACCTTTCCCTCGTCTATAGTCTTGGTAACTGACTCAAAAAAGTCCACCAGGTTTAGGACGCATGACCTGCCCTTAACAAAGACAAACTGGGTAGGGTCCAGTATTTGGAGGATTCCAATGTCTCTGTTAATGAGATCCATGATGATGCGCTCCATAGCTTTGCAGACGAAGCTAGTCAGGCTTATAGGGAGATAGTTCCCTGGGTCCGTTGTGGCTCCACCTTTGTGGAGTGGAATAACCGTTGCTGTACACCACTCTGTGGGCACACAGCCTGTGGAGAGGCTGAGTTTAAACAGTGTGTTTAGGTGAGGGGTTAGTTCATCTTTGATCTCATGTAGGACGCAGCCTGGGACACTGTCCAGTCCCATTGATGCTGTTGGCTTTGGAGACGGCTGTTTTAACCTGAGTGTCTGTGATTGCAGGGGCACTACATTATTCTGGTATAGTTATGTGCCCTTTTGGGGGTGCGAGGGGGGTGAAGTTTGCACTGAACCTGTCTGCCAGAATGTTGGCTGTATTGGTTGGTTTAGTGTATTTTGTGCCATTCTGCACAAACTCCGAGCAGATCTGAGAATTGCCACTTAGATTCTTGACACAGCTAAAGAATGCCTTGTGGTTATCTTTGGAGTCCATGGCAATTTTTCTTTCGAAGCTAGCCTTGGATGATTTTATGAGGGAACGTAGTTTCTTGCTGATACTGATCAGGGATGTCTTCCCTTCTTAGGATTTTACTCTTTTCTGTACTAGTTTCCACCTTCTATTGCATAGCTTGTTTATAGCAGGGGGTCCACCAGACTGGTTTGCTTTTCTTGGAGGAGTGAGTCTTGGTTTTGTTTGGGATAGCACGATCCATGCATTCTTGTAGGTGCCCATAGAGTGCATTAGTAAAGGATTTTGCAGCTTGGACAGCATTATCCTTTAGCATGGGGGCTTTGAAACTTCCCACCTCAGTCTTAAGTAACGAGAAGTTTGCTTTTGAAAAGTTTTAACAGTGGTTTATTTGACCGTGTGTGGTGGCAGAATGTGGATATCCAGAGTGATTAGTTTATGGTCAAATCTAACCAGCGAGGGGTTGACCTCCGGCGTGGAAAACTGGTCATCCATGTTGTTGATGACCAGGTCCAATATGCTGTCACCTCTGGTGGGGGTGTTGACCAGTTGATCCAGGGTGTTTGAGTTTATAAATTCTAGGAAATGTTGGGCAAGGGAGTTTGTACTTGAGTAGTTCTCCCAGTTAATGTTTGGGTAATTGAAATCATCCAATATCAGGGTGTTTGGTAGGACCTTTATGTTTCCCAGTGTTTCCAGGAATGCGAAGTGTGGGTCCTGGGACATGGTGGGTGATCTGTAGCAAGCTATAATTTGAATAGCAGTTTTGCCCATTGTTAGTTGCACATGGATGATATCTGAAGCATTGCGCTGTGCCACTAACCTGGAGGTGTGGGTATCCTTGATGAATATGTATACACCCCTGTCTTTTGTATTTTGGTCCGGGTTTTGTGGCCGAAATGTATGGTATGAGTTTTAGCCTGGTAGTGCTGGTGTGCTCTCTGGAGCCTTAAACCAGGTTTCTGTTACTGCACACATATCGATTTTCTCCATACTGAGGAGTGCCTCGACAGCGTGCATTTTGAGGTTTATACTTCTGGCATTGAGTATCATTATCCTCAGTTTTTTGTTAGTTGCGCTAGTTACGGCAGTGGGTTTGTCTTTTTAGCCTTGCCTAAAAAAGGCACTATGGGGGTGGCAAGAGCCTTGGCCAGTATTCGAAAGCCTAAGGGTGACAGGTGAAAGCCGTCTCTAGCAAAACAGCGTGGCTTGTCAAGCATGTCATCCCAGGCTGACAGACACTGGACCCCCTTTGAATGACACCAGAAGCTTAACCAATTGTTGAAATTGATATTTTTTTTCTCTATACCATGATATCATTCTTGGTGAGGGCAGGATGCTATTCAGGGTCAGGGTCATACCAGCCTGGGCTATGTGATCAGAGAGCTCCTCCATGTCTCTTTTCATGTAGTCCAGGGAGGTACGGCTCAGGTCATTCACAACAACATGGACAATGACAGAGTCATATTTGTACTTGTTCTGGAGTGACCTGAGTGCTTGTTTTATGTGGCGGATACTGCCACCCGACAGGCAGCTAACAGTAACCTTCTCCTTGTTCAGCCTAGTGAGTGGGACTTCAGTGTGCCTGACTACAGAGTCACCTATTACTAGAGTGTTGGGTATGTTATATTGCCTTAAGGGCTGTGATTGTGTGGCACACTGGTTTTGTGAAGTATGTGTTTCATGGTTTGTGTTGGGGGTGGAGGTTGCTTGGATGTCTGCTTTGGAGGTCTCTTTTGCTTCTGCAGATTTTTATTTAGAGCCTCCAGATTTTTATTTAGAGCCTCCAAGTATGTTTTTGTGCATTTATGTGTGTTTTTTGCCGGTGCTGGTTTCATAGGTCTATGTGAGACTGGTGGTGTGATGCAAGTAATTCCCTTCTCCTCTTGACTGCCTGGTCCAGCCTTGGGTTGAGAGTGCTTAGCCTCCAGTTTGGCTGTATAATTGCATCTCTCGCATGTATTAGTGCTTGGTGGGAGGAGGAGAAGGTTGTCTGTGTACATGAGGCAATTGTAACATTGCCTCAAAATGCCCAGATTCACCAGTTGGACTGGGGACTACACCTGAAACTGCCCTTTGGACATGCCTGGATAGGTACAGTGAACTGTTTTACTGATTAGCTGGTAAGGTCGAAAAGAGAGCCTTGTCCTTCTCTACAGTATAGGGGGGTCTAGTGCTAAGGTTCATTAGTGCTTGCTATGAGTTTTGAGCAAGTGCCAGTATGAAAAGTGAATGGTTTAAGTGCTTAAGTTGAAAGTTTGTCTAGTTCCAAGGGAAAAATTGAAGAGTAGACTTTGTGGAGCTGGGAATAGTTATAACCGGCGCTACCCGGTGTGCAAAACCTTGCAAATGCAGGTTTTACAGCAGGGAAATGAAAGAGCTAGAAATTAGCCCAAAATGGTCAATAAACTACTAATGTCTGGACTGAAACCACTCCTCCAGGGACAGATAGGCTGCTCAAAGCTTCCGCTCTCACAGTTAACAGAGAAACTTCCTTCTATCCAAGTAAGGTATGGGCAAGCACAGAGATTTGTAACACAGCCGTGAATTAAGCACTAACCTGAAAACTGAACTATACTAGCTTAGAAAGGCGGGAAAACAAGTATTTTCTTTTGTTTATTTTTGTTTTTTTCAAGAAATAAAGCAGATACAATAAAAAAAAAAACACTTTAAATGCACAGAAATGGCTATCACACTTGAGTGTGTAGCATACAACAGTTAAACAGCTAATTTAAACACAAAAACGACTTTGTTCTGTAGTAGCTCCTTACATAGAAACATGCTGATTACTTGGATAGTTGAAAGAATATTGCACTTTGGAAAATGTAATCTATGCATGTGCTGCAGTCAGTGTTGCTAGCAGTCTCCTCCTTTTGTAGACCTCACTTACTGCAGTAAGGTTTATGCTCTGTTCGGATTTAAATGTCTGACAAAATCTAACAGCTTCCCAGATTACTATACAATGATTATAACAGTCTCTGGAGATATTACATTAAATGCATTGCTTCATTTAAACTATAATTTCCTCCTGTCTGACTATGTCAAACACCAGTCACTGACAGCATATTTATGGTCTACTTTGCAAATGTTTATGTACTGAAGAAATGTTAAAAGTATTGATTGTGTTTGGCTTTGGAACACCATGCAACATTAATTTTGTGTTTGGCTTTGGAAGACCATGCAACATTAATTTCATCTACTGAGCTTTGACATTTATTTATTTTATTTATTTTTTATTTTACATTTGTTTACCAGGAAAGTTCAACTGGTCAAATTGTTCATTTTCAGCTGAGGCCTGAGGAGAAATGCTCCATTAAATACAACAGACAAATCAGACCAAATGTAACGTATAAGACAAGAATACATTTCAGTACTGAATGTAAGTAAAATTTTGCTTATTATAGAACAAATAGAAGTAGATCATGCACTGCAAAGATTACACTTTTAGCTTGATGAAAAATAACTTAAATAATATAGGTATAAAATATATACAGAAGAGCAAGTATGCAACAAAGGCAATTAAAAGACACCATTTGAATAGTTAATTAAGGGCTTCCTGTAATGTAAAAAATAGTAAATTAACATAGCATGGTGGGTGTAAATGAAGACTGCTGCAAATTTTGTTGCTGTTCGCAGATATTTAATAACCTGGGTCACAGCAGGAGCATATCCACGTATTGGATAAGTAGGATTTGAGAAGTTTTGTAAAGTTAGATTTATTGGGCTGTGGACCATATGCAGGAATTCCAGATTTTTGCTATGCAGTTAGAGTAAAGGGAAGAGATTGCATTTTTTCAAGTTGGTGGAATATTTGGTAGGCCATGGTAAATTGACTGAGGGCAGCCAGATTGGGTAATTCTGGACAAGAGAGCTGTTTGAGGGCTAAATGATGATGGGATCTATAATTTGAATCAGTTGTGAACTTTGCACTTTTATTGTAGCAAATGTTAAGTTTTTAAATCAGATTTCTTTAGGTTAATGAGAATAGAAAATGCATAGGGAGAGTAGAGACTAGGTTGGTTCTTGCAGTGGTGGCTTTAGTATTATTGGTTAGGTATATTTCACTCTTGTATAGGGTGCCAAGCTTTTTGTGTTCTTTTTTATTATTTGGGTAATGTGTAGGTCAAATTTTAGGGATGAAGGAAGTGATGAGCAGCTGGTGGACATTTTGTTGGATGGCTAAAATTTTAGTGATGAAGGAGTTGATGAGCCAGTTGTTGGACAGCTTATGGGTTCAAATCCTAAGAGCCATTTAAAGCCAAGCCAAACGTATCCCAAAGTGAACAAAATGTTGCTGACATATGTCAATACCCCATGGAATTTTATGGTTACGATATATGCTTGCACACATCAAGCATTCACAGGTTGCCTCTGTACATTACGGACAGAAGTGCCAAACCAGAAATACATTTGCAATTGCCCATCTGTTGGTCCAAGTTAGAGTTGAAAATGTTTAAAGCTGAGCTTTGCTATTGGAATGGTTTGAAATGTGAGGATTCTGACATATTTCTGAAAGTTTGCTATTAGGACTGCTGGAGCAGTTTGGAAAGTGTGGATTTCATTGACTTTGTTTTGGCATTTCATGCAATGTTTACAGCAAAAGAATGACTTGTAAAAATTATTCTATTTGCTACACCCAGTACCTCAGCTGTTGAAAAATGGATGAATTTAATTTTATTTAGCTTTATTTACTTCATGTCTGTTTTCTAGTTTAGGTTCTGGTGGTTTGTTGAATATGGTGAATGTTTGTTCTTAATCATCTTTATTAAAATGACTTATCCTTTTTGTCATTTCTAAATTATATTTTTATTAGAACTTCTAGTCTAGCATGCATTCTTATATTTTTAAATGTTAACAGTTTTTTGTGCATTATAATGGCTTAGGTTGTACTATAGAGTGTTTTGACTTATGCCCTATAATAAACCGAAACTTAAGCTTAGTTCAGTAACTGGCATTCTAGATCGTCTTAACTGGCATAGTTCATGAATAATGTACCTACCCCATTATGAACCATAAAACTATGGTGATCTGCACCTGAATAGTCAATGTGGTGCTGAACAGAACCGTACAAAGAAAATGTACAACAAAAAGGCTGTACAGGGTAACTGTCTTCATATTAACTCAAAAAAGCTGCATATACATTTCTTTAGGCATGTACAACAAGGATGCCATACACTCACATACATTAAAATACAACTAAGACAGACCATTGCAACGCCACTGGGGTTTCAGGAAAATAAAAATGTTAACTGACATTTAGTGTACCATAAAACAGATTCAGAAATAAAAGGCAGATATGTCTCTTCACAGAAAGCTGCTGCAAATCTTTGTGAAAGTTCCACTTTAATAGCAGACAAAACTGGAAGACTGTGGAACACCCAAGCACGCTTTATAATGAGCACTCTAAATGCCTAGCTCCATTTTTATTTTTTTTTAATAGCTTTTACTGTTTTTTTTTTTTTTTTTTGAATATGGTCTGTATACACACTTTGTGACTTCAGTATTTAAAAAAACTTAGTAATACAGACAACTAGATCATGTAAAAATGACAAATACAAAATATGATCAAATGTATCCAACAAGCTAGTAAAACAAATTATACAACTTTCAACAAACACACGCACACATCTTCAGAAAGTACCTTTAGTAAAACAACTGAATATTAAAACACATGTCTACAGCATTACACCAATTCTTGTTTACAGCATTATACCAATTACAATGCCTACTGAGAGGCCTAGAGTAGGTGGTACATGAACAGAATGCAGACAATGTATTGAGCTTAAGCATGCTGGCATTTCATAATGGATGCACTACAGAAATTACTGCCTGTAAGAATCTCAGTACCTTTAAATAATATGATGGAATGAAGTACTGCTGTTTGAAGCAACAGAGGATGTCAAAAGGTTAACATAGGATATAAATAACTGATTTCAAATCTCCTCTCTAGATGCAAAAGTATTTCCTGAAAAATTAACAAGACATCAACTAATGCCCATATAAATCAACAGAAGACAATCAACTGATAGTGTCCATTAGTTTCTCTCATTAACATTGTATTTTTCTCTTGCAACTATTCCACTTGCCTCATATAATGTCTTCATATCTCTCCAAATAAAATCATGCTAGTGCTACTATCTCTGTAGCATAAGCCACATCAGTCATTATGGCTACATCTTATCCATAAAGTTCTGCTTAGCATAATTCCATTTTCCGTACGTTATGACTCTTAACACTTTCGTAAACTAAATGTTATAGCATATTCTTGCATTTATAAATATGCCTGTATGTTTGTTTTTTAGCATATCCTTGTAACTGTAAATATGGTTTGTTCATTTCTTATATGATCATATTCACCTAAGCTATACCTGGAAATAGTCCATTGAGATCAGTGCACTACCCTGGTAAACAAATAAATAAATAATATATACATATTATTTAAGCGTCTGACACCTCCTGCAAACACCTCAGTGAATGCGAGAGTATGATATGGAGGAAGGACACAGAATGAAAAAGCATTAGCAACAGTTGTTCCTTTTACTTAGGCTGGGACAAAATGAAAGCTTAATACATTTCTGTGAAATCCCAGTAATTGCTTACTGCAGAGGTTTATTACATGTCTGTGATATACATTTCTGTGAAATCCCAGTAATTGCTTACTGCAGAGGTTTATTACATGTCTGTGATATACATTTCTGTGAAATCCCAGTAATTGCTTACTGCAGAGGTTTATTACATGTCTGTGATATACATTTCTGTGAAATCCCAGTAATTGCTTACTGCAGAGGTTTATTACATGTCTGTGATATACATTTCTGTGAAATCCCAGTAATTGCTTACTGCAGAGGTTTATTACATGTCTGTGATATACATTTCTGTGAAATCCCAGTAATTGCTTACTGCAGAGGTTTATTACATGTCTGTGATATACATTTCTGTGAAATCCCAGTAATTGCTTACTGCAGAGGTTTATTACATGTCTGTGATATACATTTCTGTGAAATCCCAGTAATTGCTTACTGCAGAGGTTTATTACATGTCTGTGATATACATTTCTGTGAAATCCCAGTAATTGCTTACTGCAGAGGTTTATTACATGTCTGTGATATACATTTCTGTGAAATCCCAGTAATTGCTTACTGCAGAGGTTTATTACATGTCTGTGATATACATTTCTGTGAAATCCCAGTAATTGCTTACTGCAGAGGTTTATTACATGTCTGTGATATACATTTCTGTGAAATCCCAGTAATTGCTTACTGCAGGAGGTTTATTACATGTCTGTGATATACATTTCCTTTGCAGCTACTGATGCAGTATTTACATAAACTGAAGACTGATGCTATTGTCTTGCACTCTAGAGCAGATTATTTTTCCTTATGAGCATTAAGGTAAATCTAACACTCCTTTACGATTCATGGCCAACAAAGTAAAAGTGGAACACCACCTTAATTTTATAAACAGTGCATTCTGAAGTAGTAGATCTTGTGCATTTAGCATCAAATGGCATTACATGCACATTAATTCACTAATCATGCCAGTATGTCTTCAGAAATGCATCTATAAGTCAATGCAGAGCCGGCATAAACTTAAGTCAAAGTCACAGCACAAAGCAGCCTCTGAGCAGTGCAATGAAGGAACAGAAAGCACAAGATTTCCAAGGCAAAAGTAAGATTTCCATTTTCTATATTTAACTAACACTTCCAAACAGTGCCATGGAATTGGTATCCAAATACAGTACACCACACAGAAAGTGATTGAAAGCATCGTTTAATATTCAGTGGCTTGGGGGGGTCTTATAAAAAATTAAGGTATATGCGATAAACAGCTTAAGAGTGGCAAAAGCACAATTACGTTATAGTAGAATGTAAATACATTTTGATAAATCAGTCATCAGCCTCATTCAAAGTAACTATCACACCTGACCCACCCCCCAGCAGCAAGTAAACTAAAAAACTGCACCTTCCCCCTCAGATGGAACTGGCATCTATGCAGAGTTCAACACAAATGCATTATGCAAACACCTGTATAACTGCACTGACTTGGCCGTACCTGATAGGACCAATACAAGCTCCTCAAGGAAGAGCAAACCTGCCTGGGGGACAACTGCCATTAACAGGCTTTACAATTAGAAGAAGAAATTGTTGTCTTAAGAGTAAGAAGGAGTGAGCCCTAAACTTGCTTAAACAAGCAAATAAAACTTTGTGTAAAGCCCTCCAAAGCAAACTACAAATCCAAATTAGCGTCTTCAACTAAGGACAACCATAAGACATTCTTTAGTTACATCCGAAACCTAAAAGGAAAGGCCCAGATCTGGGCCAAACTGGTAGTTGATGATACCCTATATACTGAGTCTGTGGACATACCCGTTGGTAGACAGGTTCTGTGAAAATTTAACTCCCCTTTCCCCACCACATGTACCAAATGACATCCCTACCTTGTATCTCTAAAGAGCAGGTCATAAATGCTCTCTCAAAGACCAAAAACACAGCATCTATGGGACCTGATAACATCTCGGGTTGTGTCCTACATGGGCGAGAACAAGAATTAGCAACACCACTGAGTACTCTCTTCACAGTCCAAGCACTGGCTTTGTCCAAGCTGAATGGAAAACAGCCACAATTTATTCCCTTGCACAAAGGTGGTGCTTCCATGGACCCTAAGAGATACAGACCTACTAGCCTGACTAGCCTTATCTACAAGGACATGGAGTGAATCATCATGGATCTTATCAACAAAGATATAGGTAATCTTCAAACACTTGACCCTACTCAGTTTGGATTTGTCAAAGGGAGATCATTCCTGTTAAACCTGACAGACTTCTTTGAGACGATCACCAAGGTCCTGGATGAGGGGAAATCTGTGCATACAGCCTACCTAGACTTAGCCAAGATGTTTGACAATATCCCCCACTCAGGATTCAATGACAAACTCACACAGCTAGGTATCAACCCTTATATCATTAGATGGGTCGTTACCTGGCTCACTTATAGAACCCCATATAGTCAAAATAGAAGAATCCAGGTCCTGGGACCTCTACTGTTTGGAATCCTTTTCTCTGAAGTACAAACAAAAACTAAAGGTCTGTAGCTGACAATGTTTGCGAGGACTGCAAACTGGGAGCGGTCATAGAATCTCCAAATGATGTCAACATCCTACAAGAGGGTCTTAGACAAACAAATGACTGGTGCCAAAGTATGCTATCTAAACTGTCTACACATATTACCCTCTCTGCAATTATTACCTATGCTATTAAACACATCTTTGTTGTACTATGTCATGATGTTACTGTGAACTACATATTTTTTGTTTTAGGCATTGCTATATTCCTTGTATATAACAATGCTTACCAAATTTCTCAAACATATTGCTACTGCATTCTCAAAATACTGTACTTTTGTCTTGTAAATATTCATGTTGTATACTTTATCTTACAACTTAAATTGTTAGCTTTTCTTTCTTATTTTTTTTTTTAATTACTGGAGCTTTTCTTATCGGGTCTCTGCTGAAAAAAGGCTCTCTGGACCAAGTCGAACTAACCCAGTTAACAAATGTAAAAATAAAATATAAAAAATAAAAGTCATGTCCTTAAACTCAATACAAAACAATGTATTATCATCTCTTTTGGTTGGATGACACAGTGGTGCAGCGGTACCATTGTCGCCACATAACAAGAGGTTCTTCGGTTTGATTCTTGGCTGTGGTGCCTTCTGTGCGGAGTCTGCATGTCCTCCTTGCATTCATGTGAGTTTTCTCCAGGTGCTCCAGTTTCCTTCTATGTTACAAAGACATGTGACTGGAGTGTTTCTCCCCGGACCTCCGCTGAAAATTGGCTTTGTTCCAAGTCTGACCTTCCCAGTAAATGAATGTTAAAATAAATAAATAAAAAAATTAAGAGCAATGTTCTTGCTACTATCACATCAATAACAACACCTTATGTATGCACTCAGTGGTGAAAGAACTGGGCACAAAGGTTGACAGCAACCTTTCCTTTGGCCACCATGTCTCCACAGTGGTAAGAAGGGCATTCTATACTGCTTATCTCATAAGTAAGGGCATTGCCTCAAGAAAAAAAGTAGTCACCTCCATGCACTGTTCCCTCATCAGTTCAATAATTGAGTACAATACCTCTTTCGGTATGTATATTTCTAAGCACCTGCAGAAATTGGAGAAACCACAAAGGCTCCTCACAAGGAAAACTCAAGGTCTTCAGCATTTGTCCTAAGTAGATGATCTGAAATCACTGTCATTTTATTCTGTTTCATACAGACTACTCAGAGGTGATCTCTGCCTTGCATATAATGCAATCTCTGACCCTGCTTTATAAGAAATGCTGCATATCCATAAGTCAAGCGGGACATGGGTTACTCACTCTAAAGACCTTAGCCTGGTATGTGACATTAATAGAACCTGTTGGATGAGCAGATTTGTCTCCCAGAGGTTATCACACCTTTGTAACTGGCTCCACTTCATGTCAAACAGGGCACCTCACTGGCTCTCTTCAAAACCAATTTGGATGACTGGATGGATAAATGTAAAATTCACCTTGGGGCTTCCACCTGTGTCCCTCTTGGACAGGGGCAATAGGTGCTGATCATGGAAATAAGGGTAGAACTTGGTTAGGCTTGTAAGGGCCTAGGGCCATTAACTTAGTAACTTTTATGATCCTACAAAGTCTATCACATCTCTCTAAGGGAAGAAAATCTTCAGAGAGTTTAACTTTAATAACGCATCAAATTCATAATTTGCATGTGACTGCAGAAACAAAAAAAAAAGATAACAGAAAAGATAAAGACCAGCTCTGTTACTCTACACTTACATATGATCTGAAAGTGCCATTTCAAGATTTGCTGCACTCCATACGACATATTTACTCATAAGTTTTTTCCCAAAACTAGATTAGAGTCCACGTTTTTTTTCTAAATATAAAACTGAATTATAAATCAGCATCTTGTTTGCTTATTTATTAATGATACAGACTACTATAAAATACAAATTTTAGCTTATGGACCAGCTAAAGTGGCCAATTACACACAATGAGATGCAGTTTAGTGTATAAAACAAAACTATATCAAATGAATAATTAGGCAGAAAATCAATTTAATCTAACAATGCTGAAATAGAACAAGAACAGGCAGAAGTACACAGAAAAGCTGCACCATAAAGAAAACAGAAAATATAGTCACAGATGACTCATGCACTAGTTCAGTTGACCTCAACCTTTCTGACGTGTGAACATGTAGAATAGCTCATTTAAGTACTAAGAATTCAGAAGACACAATTCAATTACAAATCAGGGAATCGTGTACAAACAAGTCTTACCAAACAACTCATAAGCAAGTGGTTGTAAGTAAATAACGAGTGCATCATCCAGCTGAATAGGATAAAGTAACTACATGACATCACTCTGCTAAAAGTTTTAAAACACAAACCGCAGTCTAGGATGGCTGCAACTGCAGTGGTGAATGAGAAATGAAGATATCCATGTGCCATACATATTCTGTCACTACTCACTTTCCTCCTTTGTTGTACAGGTGTGCACTCATTTTGCTGCTAACATAGCACCGGATTTCCAGGTTCTGCCACTGAACATACAAGCATACATACGTACACACAAATGTTTGAAGCATGGGCATTAATGCTCTTCTAGCCTGCCAATATACCACACCAGTTATTCCCTAACTGTCCAGGCTGTTCTTAAAAATATCTAAACTAGTGCTTGCTTTAATGTCATTTGGTAGTCTGTTCCATGCATCAGCTACTCTGTCAGAGGACCTATTAGTACACTTCTCATTCCTATATAATCTTCTACACAGGTTGTCTGACGACTCTACCACTTTTTGATAACCCTAAGCTTTCCCAGATATAGTTATCTCTAAATGCCCTATATACCTGAATAAGGTTTCTTCTTAAATAACTGTATGAGACGCTGTACAAGTTCAGATATTTTAGTCTTTCATAACAAGTCAAATTTTCACATACATGGATGCCCTTGGTATATTTCTGCTGCATTCCTTCCAGTTTACTCATGTATTCTTATAAGGTTTCCATATTGTTATTCCATAATCAAGTTTGGGTCTAAAGTAACTAACAAACAATTTCATCACTTTTGATTTCCTAGACTTTTTATACAACCTATAGTTCTATATCTATCATTATCCAGTTGGTTAATAATGATTAAATAAACTTAAAGCTAGATCTATGCATATACCCAGATCCTTACATGAATCTACAGTTTCAATCAGTGTGCTGTATTAAATATTCACCTTTCAATTTATGTCTCCCAAATTTCATATGCTTAGTTTTGGATGCATTTATCAGAATATTATTATTGGTGCCCAAATGGTCAATTTAGTCCAGTTCTTTTGCAGACATACCTCATCTGTAACATGTAATTAGTTTGCCCAAACAATACTGTTCTCTTTTTTCCCCTGTACATACTAATTTTTGGCATATTTTAGCAAAGTCATAAAATGCTGATAAAATCATAGTTCAGTGAAGTTGACCAGTGTTATAAGTTAATTTTCATCCCAGGAAAGGTTATTAGAAACACTTAATACAATGAACATTTTAACTGCCTAATCCTATGAGTTCTGTGGTCACAAAATGAAATACAAATTTCCCTTTAACAAGTGTCTTATAGTTTCTAATCCTTATAAAAGCAAGCATAATTTTTTCCTACTATTGTTGACTTCAGTCACTTTCTTGACCCTACTGCCTCTAAAAGTCTCCTCCAAATCAAACTCTTCTATTCATGTGAAAAAATATTTTCTTATATTATAAGCCTTATAAATAGACTGGAATGGCTATAAGGAAGGTGGGAGGGAATTGGTGGGCGAACTGAACAATTTGTTTCTTCATTGCTATATCTTAAAAATAATTTAAATTGCACCAAATAAAATAATTTAAATTTCACAGAAAAAAAAACAAGTAAAAAGGACTGATGATATCAACATCTACTTATGGCATGATAAAGTATTGTGGACATATAAAACAATTCCATGTGTGGTCAGTAAGTCATATCCATGACAAGTAATACCTCAAATGTTTTATATGGAAACACTCAGAGTAACAGCAGTAGCATTCCCTGTCTTGATACAACTTTCATGTGTCATCAATTTTTGTCAAAATCCTTGGATTTGGAAACAGAAAACACAATGTGGCAACTGCATATATTTTCATCATAGATAATTATTCCTGTGATGGAAGGGATAGGTCAGTAAATGTGACACAATCATGTATCAATGATAGTTGTCTAAATGGCCAACAGTGATGGCGATGAAATGCCTGAGATGAGATGGGTGGTAAGATGCACATTATTGGACTAAGAAATTAGAACATCAGAACAAATGCCCATGCAGCTCCAGTTGCAGAGAAGGTAAAAGAAAACAGGCTTATATGCAGGAAAGCAGAAGACAATCTGGTGAAGAAGATTTCAGCCAGACAGGAAGAAGGAAAAAGAAAACAGGGGCATCCAGCAAAGATATGGCTGGATTGGATGAGTGAAAACCTGCAACAGTCAGGCTTGACTATTAAAGAAGGTAGGGGAGTGGTATCGAATCGAGAGAAGACGAGTGTCAGTTGAAGTGACACTCCCAACCCCATGTTGGAAAATGGGAAAAATGAGGATGATGATGATGATGATGATGATGATGGAAAGGAAAGGGTAGGTTGGCTAGAATGAGAAGAGGAGGTCACTGCTAATTTACCTATCCTAAGGGACAGGCTCCAGCTCTTGCTTGGTGTTTGTGTGACACGTAGTGGGAGTACTGGGTATTGCACCCACAGAGTCCAAGCCTACAGAGCACTTGCTGCTCTGCATAATATTGCACCTGTAAGGGATTAGCAAGTATGCATATGTCTGATGATCTGCACAACTGTGGAGCTCAACTGAACTGTTGTGGGGTTTAGGTGTATCAGGAGTTTGGAGGAGGTTCACCTGACCAGCTAACCTGCCTCCTCCTTGCACCAGACTGTTGTTTTAAGTGATAGCAGTGGTTGACTCCTGGACATGGAATGAATGGGGGAGAGGATACTAGACCATTCTAGTGAAGGTCCCGCCACCAATAGACCACCCTGGCCTGAGATCAAATGGGTTGCAGGAGTCAAACTGTCCAGCAGGGTCTCTTGGATGAAGGAATGTCTGGTTCAATTTGGTTCAGGAAGAGGGGCAACCCAGCCTGATCAAATGAACTTACAAAAAGTTTTATCCCTTGACGTGTAGCCCATGCTTCACGTACAACTTCCATACCTCCTTGACATGCAACTTCCATACCTCCTTGACATGCACTGTAGGCACAAAGAGTTATGTACAATTTGAAATGCTTTGATTTTAATGTATTCTATTATGTGCCAAAACATCATTACATTTTATCCAATACTATACACAGCATTTACTCAAAACACATTTTCCAGAGTCAGTGTGATTCGTTTAATGACAAACAGCCCAGCTACTTATTCAATTGAACTGCATGCATGCTAATTATTTTATTTATTTTTTTTAAAGAACGAGTTCCAAAATCCTTGGCAAAACATATGGCACATTCAAAATAAAAAGTGAGTGTGAGAATTACATTATCACCCTTTTGGAGGCAAAGGGGATACAGGTGAAATGCTCCAAATCCACAGGCAGAGTTGGAAAGAAAATGGGTTGACAATAAGTCAGAAGCCTGATTTTTACTTTTAACACACTAACCTTGAAAGAGAAAGAGTTTTAACAAAACATCTTGCAGAAACAGCACTGGGAAGGATAATGCATTTTTAAAGATAAAAACATTCAGAAGAATAATCTTGCATATGGCAATGGGGCCTGAAAAGATTCACTCTAGAAAAGTCTTAGAACTGGAATATTAACTATGTTTTTAATGCAATCACTCAAGACCGGAAGGCTTCTGGTAAAGGAAAGAGAGCGGATGATGTCAAATGTAGTACATGAGATTAGTGTACTATACCTCTAGACTTCTTAATAACACAAAATTAGTTATTTGATGGAAGAAAGGAGATCACTTCTGTATGTCTCTCTCCAATCTGGTCATCATTGACACTGCATATGCTTGACATGGTGACAGAATTAATTTGCTTTTTGACATAAAACAACTGCATATTCATTTCTCTCACTTGCTGGGCTTTTATACGTTTTTTAATTCATTTAAATTTCATATATTTTTTAATTAGCCAGAGTTTATATCATGTAGTCGAAATTCTGTAAGTTTGAATGTAATTTTCGAACTTACAGAAAAAAAAAAAAAAACAGAAAAGAAAATAAAGGGTTGTAAGCAGGGGGGGTAAGCCCCCCATGCACCCCCCATGTGGGGGTCTGGGCCCACCCACCCCCACTCTTTAAACATTCCAACTCTGAGACAATGCTACAATGCGGTAAAGGGAATTTTGCCTTTATCGCACTGTATCACGGTCTCGGAGTTGGTATATTTAAAGAGTGGGGTGTGTGGGGGGATGGGGGGGTGCAGGGGAAAGCTTGCCCCCTGCTTAAAGCCGTCAGGACGTTGTTCCTGTCTTTTATTTATTTTTTTTTTGAGTTCGAAGTATGACAACTTCGAACACATGGTCTCAACCATATCACGGTCAAAGTTGTCATACTTTGACTACATGATATAGACCCAGTTATCCAGGCTTGAGACAATGACATAGGCAGTTTAGTGCCAGATGTTGTCTGAGTCTAATTTTAAACTGACCTACGGAGGAAAGTAAAGTAATATCAGCTGGAAGTGAGTTCCAGGATCTACCTACAGAGTTTGTAAAAATGGAGTCACCGGCTGTGCTGGTAATTTTGCTTGTCTGAATTAGAAGTCTGTTAGAGGATCAAAGCAGTAGAGGATTGTTATAGGGGGTGATAAGGTTTTTAAGTGCAGGAGTATTGTCCAGATTATAAAGGATTTTATAGGCCATAATTAGTTGGTTATACTGGATTAGACTGGGTAGTTCAAGTCACCCAAGCTGGTTTAGATTGCTGCAATGATGTGCCCTAAAAGGCAGCCCAGTGGCAAACCTGGCAATGTGGTTGTAGCAGACTGATAGTTTGTTAAGGACAGTCTTGTTTAAATTAGAGAGTAGAGGGGATGCATACAGACGTGTTGAAAGAAGGTGAGAGCAAGCTAAGGCAATTTTTGCTGAAGGGGATAGGAAGGCTTTTATTCTGTAAAGTGACCCTAGTTTTTTATTGATGGTTTTGATTGACTGGTTTACATGTAGGTCAAATTTTAGATTGTCATCTATGACGACACCTAATAGTTTTGTAGAGGGGTCAGGAGAGATTATTGTGCCATCATTTGCATTTATGGCAAAGGTAAAAGCAGTAGACCTATGTGTTGGTGAAAATAACAGCATTTTAGTTTTTGGGGGATTTACTATCAGATGACGTTCAGAAAACCAGTTTTCTATAGTATTAATGGTGGTCTGGGTAGCTCACGATAAGTCTGTTGGAGATGTGGCCGAGCAGATCAGGGTAGAGTCATCAGCATATTGGATACAGCTGACTTTTGGAATGACAGTATATAGGTCGTTAATGAAGATGGAGAACAGCAGGGGCCCTAGTATAGAGCCTTGTGGTACTCCAAGGATGTTAGGTAGTAGGTTAGAGAGTTCGTTCTGCCAAAGAACAGCCTGCTGTCTCCCATTCAGGTAGGATTAAACCACTGAAGGGCTTTAGTATCTAGACAGAATGTTTGCAAAGTGTGTATTAAAAGTTGGTGATCAACCATGTTGAATGCCTTGGAAAGATCCAAAAAGAGGGCGGAGGATATGTGATTGTTGTTACAATTATGGTTTATGGTGTTGGTAAAGGCTAGTAGGGCTGAAGTAGTGCTGTGTTATCTGCCCTAAGGTGATTCGGGATTAGGTGGTGCATGAATTGTCTATGAATACATTTTTCCACAATCTATGCAATTGCAGAGAGTATAGTTATTGGCCTATAATTGGAGAATTCAATAGAGCTGCCTCCTTTGTGAAATGGGATTATATAGGATATCTTCCAGATGGTGGGAATTCTAGCTTCTACTATGGTTCAATTAATTAGTATTGATACCGGGTAAGCAATAGCATCAGTAATTTTTGAAGGTATTCGGCAGGGAGTTGATCAGCAGGGAGTGTGGTGGGTTTTAATTTTTTGATCAAGGTATGGATAATTTATTATTTATTTTATTTATTTTATTTTATTTTACATTTGTTAACCGGGATGGTCCGACTGGATACATGTCCTTTTTCAGCGGAGGCCCGTGGAGAAAAGCTCCAACAGAGTTACATTGATAATTAGGTACAGTAAATGAGCTGAAAGAACTTAACAAAAACATAGGCTATTTACATACAAGTACAAGACTGCCATTACTATTTCTGAGATTACTACAAATGTAACATTAATAACATATTAGCAAGGACGGTAGGCAGTATAATGACATAGAGTTAGACAGGATACATATTTCTTTATCACAGTATACAAAGTACTTATCATCTTAGCTAGTTGTTTATGTTTTAGTTAATGGCACAGAGCTAGTCTGGGTTTGAGCAAGGACATAGCCAGTGTGACTTGAAGTGGAGTTTTAGACTATTTTTGAATTGACTTAGAGAAGTTGCAAGCGTGATGTTATTTGGGAGAGAGTTCCATATTAAGTGACTTGGAAACTGGTTGGAAGCTGAATGAGAGTAGGTTTCTAGGGGTGGTACCTTCAGGGCCAAGGGAGCCAGGAGGTAATTACAACCCTTTCTTTTCTTTTCTGTTGTGTTTTTTTGTTTGTTTTACGTATTTGAAATTCTGTTCCCACAGCCTGCACACACACTGTCTTCTCTAGTCCCACTCTGTTAGAATCAGGTATTATATTTTTGCAAAACAGTGCAAGAAACTTGTGTGTATGGAAGATTTTCAGTCCATATATCTCTGGTTAATCACTGTATATTAATCAGATCAGACAATAGTAGTAGAAGTAGCGAACCTAAACTCATCTTAAGTAAAGAAATAAAAAATATATAATTGCACAGAATTACCAAGTATTTAAAAGTAATTCAAGCAAGGTAGGCAGTCTGTTTTCAGTCAAAAATCCTTTATTACGTACACAGACACCAGTCGAAAATCCTTTATTTTGCTTGGATTACTTTTGAATACTTAGTAATTCTGTACAATTATATATTATATTTATTATTTTTTTTTAAGTTGGCTACTTCTAATACTATTGTCTGATAGGATTAAAATACAGTGATTAACTAGAGCTATATGGACTGAAAATCTTCCACACAGAGAAGCTTCTTACACTGTTTTGTTTTTGGACCCACTATACTTGTTTAGTGGGTTGTTTTGAGACTTTGAGGATACCACAGAGATTACTTGTTTTTTGTTTGTATTATATTTTTACCTAACACTGCATCCCCAACGTACTCTACAGGCTTGGAACCATCTTTTTCTGGATCTCTGTATTCACTTCCATGATCTTTCCATAAATCATCTGCCTCTATGCATCCTTAAAATAGATGGACTCTCCCTGACAGCTGGCTTCATTCCTTCAACACCCAGCATCTCCATTCTTCCACACACTCCTTATCTGTATGCAAGTTCTGAACCACCTATAAATTGTTCTCATTCGTAAGACCTACATCCTGGACACCTGAATCCTTTACACACCTCTCTCCACTTGTCTTCTCCCAACAGTGCTTCTCTTATCCAGGTCCACCTTTTCTGTGGGCCTTGCTCACTTTTCTGCTTTCTCCCACCAGATACGCTCACTATATGTGACCCCAAAACCTTACAGACTTGCTTTCGATATCACCCTCCCCTCATCATCCCCATGCCACACAACACTGCCCACCTACAAGCATAACTCCATGGTTAAATCACTGCATCTCATCTCTTCTAGCTTCCAAACATAATTCCCCTTCTCCGATGACCATTCCACTAGCCTCCACTTACTTTCATGCCATCTGCAGAGCTTTTCTCACTACCTTCACTTGTCCCAATAAATTATATTAAAACATTTCCTCACCTACTGTAAAACTTGATATCTCCTTTTCCTCACATTCTATACCTCAAAACAACTTTTTAGATTCTTCTTTATGTCCCTCTGCCCATTTTTATTAAGGCATGCTAACCGTAACTCCTCCCTTGCCACAACTCCAGTCCTACAGATTACCAAACAACCATCCTTTCCATTACACAATCATGATTAAACACAAAATATGTCTGAACTTAGTGTGAAGGCTTTGACTAACCAATCACAAAAATAAGTGGCTTTCCTTTTACAATAGTTTCTATTTATTTATTTAATTATTTGAGTTTTTCTGTCAGTTTTTTTTTTTAATGTCTTCATCGATTACTTGTGTTTCAATGCTTGTGCTTTTTGATAAACCATCAAGTACATTATATGCATACATCAACACACACACGCCTGTGTAAACAATTTCATCAGTATATCAATAACTTTTTAGGATAAGCAATTACAATACAATGCATTGCATCAGATTATATATACCATGTGAAAATGCATATACATACATACATATGCACACACATATGCTATGTGTGTGTGTCTATATATAAATAAAAATCTCACATATATATATATATATATATATATAAATCTCACATATATATTATATACAAATGCATATATATATTTATATATATATATATATATATATAAATATATATTATATACAAATGCATATATATATATATATATATATATATATATATTTATTTATTATACACATACATATTTATACTCGTACACAGACACACACATATATTATGTATTGTGTATATGCAAAGTATACACACCACTATATATAATTCAAATCACAACAAATATTATGGGATCATAGGTTCATACTAGGCTAACTACCCATCTGGGCCACTTTAAGCCTAGCCAATTATCCCATGTGTAAAAGGAAAAAACTTCAAAGACCAATTCATGTAAGGTTCAAGCAAGGCACCCTTTATTAACTTGCAGCAAGGAGACAAAGCATGCTGGCAGAATGGTTTGTCTGAACATTAATAATTAGTATGGCATTTTTATACAGTTCGTTCCATGTCACACAGAAATGTTACTTCTATTGCTGACGTAGTTAGACACAGCTTTCTGTATTGTTCTACAGAAAATGTTACTAGACTAATTGCTGACTAGTTGAGAATAACTGCTGATTTACAAAACATCTGAGAAAAACAACCTGGCCTTGGGGCTTATTTTAGCCCACCACAAACTTTCAATTCTTCAATTGTGCAGTTCTAATATATGTGTTACATTTTACCTAGATTCAAGGTACATTCCTAGCTTAGGTACAAGTAATGCTGACTACGGTTTATACTTTCAAGCATCCATTGTGTTCTTATCAAAGCTTCTAGCAGCTGTGTACTTTCTCATGGCATAAGCAGAAAATCAATAACTCAAGTCTCATGACACTAGTAGAAATGAAACACTTCTTATTATTTTCATGACCTAAGCAGAAATCAAATGCTTCTTGTTAAGTTTCTAATAGCTGTGCAGATTCATGCAGTGTGAACAGAATATATGTATTAACCCTGTTAAACCTTGAATGCACTAAGCAAGCATGCATATTATTAATACATATTTTTCTAACACCATGTGAGAATCAAACAATGCACCTTGTGTCTGTAACCATTATGCCAACCTCCCACCAATATATATGGTTTACTATCAAAATGTGGAACTGGGATGGTTGAATGGGTGTTTTCCAGTTTCCATAATGCCGATCCAGAAATGTTCAAAATCACATTAGTGAATGGTAGTGTGTATTCACTTAATATGGGATCAACATTCTGATAATAGATTGTACTACAGTGGGAATTGGGAAATGTACCCTCTTCCTCACTGTAGTGCAATTGTGGAGATGGTGTGTGCGTGTGTGTGCGTGCGTGCGCATGCGTGTGCATGCGTGTGTGTGTATATATATATATATATATATATATACTTAATATGGGATCAACATTCTGATAATAGATTATACTACAGTGGGAATTGGGAAATGTACCCTCTTCCTCACTGTAGTGCAATTGTGGAGATGGTGTGTGCGTGTGTGTGCGTGC